>NW_024705848.1:0-22016 GCF_018977255.1 Callorhinchus milii | reverse complement strand
CGAAGAATGAAGACGGGGATCGAAGAGATAGGGCCCTGCGGTACCTAGTCCCGCTGTCCTAACGGGACCGGGACTCTGTGTAACCCAGAGGCGAGTGTATTGTGTGTAGCCATAGGCATAGGGTCTACACGAGCCGAATGCATTGTGTGTAGCCATAGGCATAGGGTCTACACGAGCGTGCATTGTGTGTAGCCAGAGGCATAGGGTCTACACGAGTCAAGTGTATTGTGTGTAGCCAGAGGCATAGGTCTACACGAGTCAAGTGTATTGTGTGTAGCCAGAGGCATAGGGTCTACACGAGTCAAGTGTATTGTGTGTAGCCAGAGACATAGAGTCTACACGAGTTAAGTGAGTGTATAGTACAAAGAATAGAGACCACACGTTGTATTGTGACACGTCAAGATTTAATAAAAGTGTGTTACCCGTCAAGAAGTTCCTGCCGTCATTTCCAATACTTCAGTTGTATATGCGTGTTTGTTGTTATATATGCGTGTTTGTTGTTGTATATGCGTGTTTGTTGTTGTATTTGCGTGTTTGTTGTTGTATTTGCGTGTTTGTTGTATATGCGTGTTTGTTGTTGTATATGCGTGTTTGTTGTTGCTGTACAAGCGTGTTTGTGGTTGCTGTACATGCGTGGTTTGTTGTTGTACATGCGTGTTTGTTGTTGTATTTTCGTGTTTATTGTTGTATATACGTGTTTGTTGTTGCTGTACATGCGTGTTTGTTGTTGTATATGCGTCTTGTTGTTGCTGTACATGCGTGTTTGTTGTTGTATATGCGTGTTTGTTGTTGTATTTGCGTGTTTGTTGTTGTATTTGCGTGTTTGTTGTCGTATATGCGCGTTTCTTGTTGTATTTGCGTGTTGTTGTTGCTGTACATGCGTGTTTGTTGTTGTATATGCGTGTTTGTTGTTGCTGTACATGCGTGTTTGTTGTTGTATATGCGTGTTTGTTGTTGCTGTACATGCGTGTTTGTTGTTGTATATGCGTGTTTGTTGTTGTTGTATATGCATGTTTGTTGTATTTGCGTGTTTGTTGTTGTATATGCATGTTTGTTGTATTTGCGTGTTTGTTGTTGTATATGCGTGTTTGTTGTTGTATATGCGTGTTTGTTGTTGTACATGCGTGTTTGTCGTTGTTGTACATGCGTGTTTGTTGTTGTATTTTCGTGTTTATTGTTGTATATACGTGTTTGTTGTTGCTGTACATGCGTGTTTGTTGTTGTATATGCGTCTTTGTTGTTGCTGTACATGCGTGTTTGTTGTATTTGCGTGTTTGTTGTTGTATATGCGTGTTTGTTGTTGTATATGCGTGTTTGTTGTTGTATTTGCGTGTTTGTTGTTGTATACGCGTGTTTGTTGTATATGCGTGTTTGTTGTTGCTGTACATGCGTGTTTGTTGTTGCTGTACATGCGTGTTTGTTGTTGTTGTACATGCGTGTTTGTTGTTGTATTTTTCGTGTTTATTGTTGTATTTTCGTGTTTATTGTTCTGTACATGCGTGTTTGTTGTTGTATATGCGTGTTTGTTGTTGTATATGCGTGTTTGTTGTTGTATATGCGTGTTTGTTGTTGTATATGCGTGTTTGTTGTTGTATTTGCGTGTTTGTTGTTGTATTTGCGTGTTTGTTGTTGCTGTACATGCGTGTTTGTTGTATTTTTGTGATTATTGTTGTATATACGTGTTGTTGTTGCTGTACATGTGTGTTTTTTGTTGTACATGCGTGTTTGTTGTTGTGTGTTTGTTGTTGTATATGCATGTTTGTTGTTGTTGTATATGCGTGTTTGTTGTTGCTGTACATGCGTGTTTGTTGTTGTATATGCGTGTTTGTTGTTGCTGTACACGCGTGTTTGTTGTTGTATTTGCGTGTTTGTTGTTGTATATGCATGTTTGTTGTTGTATTTGCCTGTTTGTTGTATATGCATGTTTGTTGTTTCTGTACATGCGTGTTTGTTGTTGTATTTGCGTGTTTGTTGTTGTATATGCGTGTTGTTGTTGTTGTATATGCGTGTTTGTTGTTGCTGTACATGGGTGTTTGTTGTATTTGCGTGTTTGTTGTTGTATATGCATGTTTGTGTGTTGCTGTACATGCGTGTTTTGTTGTTGTATATGCGTGTTTGTTGTTGTACATGCGTGTTTGTTGTTGTATATGCGTCTTTGTTGTTGTATATGCGTCTTTGTTGTTGTTGTATATGCGTGTTTGTTGTTGTATTTGCGTGTTTGTTGTTGTATATGCGTGTTTGTTGTATATGCGTGCTTGTTGTTGTATATGCGTGTTTGTTGTTGTATATGCGTGTTTGTTGTTGTATATGCGTGTTTGTTGTTGTTGTATTTGCGTGTTTGTTGTTGTTGTATTTGCGTGTTTGTTGTTGTTATATTTGCGTGTTTGTTGTTGTTGTATTTGCGTGTTTGTTGTTGTATATGCGTGTTTGTTGTTGTATTTGCGTGTTTGTTGTTGTATTTGCGTGTTTGTTGTTGTATATGCGCGTTTTTTGTTGTATTTGCGTGTTTGTTGTTGTATATGCGTGTTTGTTGTTGCTGTACATGCGTGTTTGTTGTGTAGTGGTGATACGCGCTGGGGTAGGGATCGTGTGCCAGCGCGTAGTGATTGGCTGTGTATGTGGTGACGCGCGCTGACGGTGGAGGATCAGGGGTCAGCGCGGGGTCGTGGGTTACGTGGTGCTGATTGGCTGTGTGCCGGTGACGCGCTGAGAGGGAGTGATCGGGTGGCAGCGCGGTGTGATTGGTTGAGTAGTGTTA
Organism: Callorhinchus milii; assembly: GCF_018977255.1. NCBI lineage: Eukaryota > Metazoa > Chordata > Chondrichthyes > Chimaeriformes > Callorhinchidae > Callorhinchus > Callorhinchus milii. The sequence goes on along the minus strand of NW_024705848.1, from coordinate 19,258 downwards.
ACACGCGCTGGGGAAACGGATCGTAGAGATAGCGCGTCGTCATTGGTTAACTAAGGAGCGATGCTCACGGCGACGTCCGCATCAGCTCCGTCTCCCGTGAGCAGGGGCTATAAAAGGGGATGCACACAGGCGTAAAGGCAGTATGTAACCAGCGAAGAATGAAGACGGGGATGAAGAGATAGGGCCCTGCGGTACCTAGTCCCGCTGTCCTAACGGGACCGGGACTCTGTGTAACCCAGAGGCGAATGCATCGTGTGTAGCCATAGGCATAGGGTCTACACGAGTCAAGTGCATTGTGTGTAGCCAGAGGCATAGGGTCTACACGAGTCAAGTGCATTGTGTGTAGCCAGAGGCATAGAGTCTACACGAGTTAAGTGGAGTGTATAGTCAAAAGAATAGAGACCACACGTTGTATTGTGACACGTCAAGATTTAATAAAGTGTGTTACCCGTCAAGAAGTTCCTGCCGTCATTTCCAATACTTCAGTTGTTATATATGCGTGTTTGTTGTTGCTGTACATGCATGTTTGTTGTTGTATATGCGTCTTTGTTGTTGTTGTATATGCGTGTTTGTTGTTGTATTTGCGTGTTTGTTGTTGTATATGCGTGTTTGTTGTTGTATATGCGTGTTTGTTGTATATGCGTGTTTGTTGTTGTATATGCGTGTTTGCTGTTGTAAATGCATGGTTGTTGTTGTATTTGCGTGTTTGTTGTTGTATTTGCGTGTTTGTTGTTGTATTTGCGTGTTTGTTGTTGTTGTATTTGCGTGTTTGTTGTTGTATATGCGTGTTTGTTGTTGTATATGCGTGTTTGTTGTTATATATGCGTGTTTGTTGTTGTATATGCGTGTTTGTTGTTGTATATGCGTGTTTGTTGTTGTATTTGCGTGTTTGTTGTTGTATATGCGTGTTTGTTGTTGCTGTACATGCGTATTTGTTGTTGCTGTACATGCGTGTTTGTCGTTGTTGTACATGCGTGTTTGTTGTTGTATTTTCGTGTTTATTGTTGTATATACGTGTTTGTTGTTGCTGTACATGCGTGTTTGTTGTTGTATATGCGTCTTTGTTGTTGCTGTACATGCGTGTTTGTTGTATTTGCGTGTTTGTTGTTGTATATGCGTGTTTGTTGTTGTTGTATATGCGTGTTTGTTGTTGCTGTACATGCGTGTTTGTTGTTGTATTTGCGTGTTTGTTGTTGTATATGCTTGTTTGTTGTTGCTGTACATGCGTGTTTGTTGTTGCTGTATATGCGTGTTTGTTGTTGCTGTACATGCATGTTTGTTGTTGTATATGCGTCTTTGTTGTTGTTGTATATGCGTGTTTGTTGTTGTATATGCGTGTTTGTTGTTGTATATGCGTGTTTGTTGTTGTATATGCGTGTTTGTTGTTGTATATGCGTGTTTGTTGTTGTATATGCGTGTTTGCTGTTGTATATGCCTGGTTGTTGTTGTATATGCGTGTTTGTTGTTGTATATGCGTGTTTGTTATTGTTGTATTTGCGTGTTTATTGTTGTTGTATATGCGTGTTTGTTGTTGTATATGCGTGTTTGTTGTTGTATATGCGTGTTTGTTGTTGTGTATGCGTGTTTGTTGTTGTATATGCGTGTTTGTTGTTGTATATGCGTGTTTGTTGTTGTATATGCGTGTTTGTTGTTGTATTGCGTGTTTGTTGTTGTATTTGCGTGTTTGTTGTTGCTGTACATGCGTGTTTGTTGTTGTTGTACATGCGTGTTTGTTGTTGTATTTTCGTGTTTATTGTTGTATATACGTGTTTGTTGTTGCTGTACATGCGTGTTTGTTGTTGTATATGCGTCTTTGTTGTTGTTGTATATGCGTGTTTGTTGTTGTATATGCGTGTTTGTTGTTGTATATGCGTGTTTGTTGTTGTATATGCGTGTTTGTTGTTGTATATGCGTGTTTGTTGTTGTATATGCGTGTTTGCTGTTGTATATGCCTGGTTGTTGTTGTATTTGCGTGTTTGTTGTTGTATATGCGTGTTTGTTATTGTTGTATTTGCGTGTTTATTGTTGTTGTATATGCGTGTTTGTTGTTGTATATGCGTGTTTGTTGTTGTATATGCGTGTTTGTTCTTGTATATGCGTGTTTGTTGTTGTATATGCGTGTTTGTTGTTATATATGCGTGTTTGTTGTTGTATATGCGTGTTTGTTGTTGTATATGCGTGTTTGTTGTTGTATATGCGTGTTTGTTGTTGTATATGCGTGTTTGTTGTTGTATATGCGTGTTTGTTGTTGCTGTACATGCGTGTTTGTTGTTGTTGTACATGCGTGTTTGTTGTTGTATTTTCGTGTTTATTGTTGTATATACGTGTTTGTTGTTGCTGTACATGCGTGTTTGTTGTTGTATATGCGTCTTTGTTGTTGCTGTACATGCGTGTTTGTTGTTGTATTTGCGTGTTTGTTGTTGTATTTGCGTGTTTGTTGTATATGGGTGTTTGTTGTTGTATATACGTGTTTGTTGTTGTTGTATATGCGTGTTTGTTGTTGCTGTACATGCGTGTTTGTTGTTGTATTTGCGTGTTTGTTGTTGTATATGCGTATTTGTTGTTGTTGTAGTATATGCGTGTTTGTTGTTGCTGTACATGCGTGTTTGTTGTTGTATTTGCGTGTTTGTTGTTGTTGTATATGCGTGTTTGTTGTTGCTGTACATGCGTGTTTGTTGTTGTATTTGCGTGTTTGTTGTTGTATATGCTTGTTTGTTGTTGCTGTACATGCGTGTTTGTTGTTGTATATGCGTGTTTGTTGCTGTATATGCGTGTTTGTTGCTGTACATGCGTGTTTGTTGTTGCTGTACATGCGTGTTTGTTGTTGCTGTATATGCGTGTTTGTTGTTGCTGTACATGCATGTTTGTTGTTGTATATGCGTCTTTGTTGTTGTTGTATATGCGTGTTTGTTGTTGTATATGCGTGTTTGTTGTTGTATATGCGTGTTTGTTGTTGTATATGCGTGTTTTTTGTTGTATATGCGTGTTTGTTGTTGTATATGCGTGTTTGCTGTTGTATATGCCTGGTTGTTGTTGTATTTGCGTGTTTGTTGTTGTATATGCGTGTTTGTTATTGTTGTATTTGCGTGTTTATTGTTGTTGTATATGCGTGTTTGTTGTAAATGCGTGTTTGTTGTTGTATATGCGTGTTTGTTGTTGTATATGCGTGTTTGTTGTTGTATTTGCGTGTTTGTTGTTGTATATGCGTGTTTGTTGTTGCTGTACATGCGTGTTTGTTGTTGTTGTACATGCGTGTTTGTTGTTGTATTTTCGTGTTTATTGTTGTATATACGTGTTTGTTGTTGCTGTACATGCGTGTTTGTTGTTGTATATGCGTCTTTGTTGTTGTTGTATATGCGTGTTTGTTGTTGTATATGCGTGTTTGTTGTTGTATATGCGTGTTTGTTGTTGTATATGCGTGTTTGTTGTTGTATATGCGTGTTTGTTGTTGTATTTGCGTGTTTGTTGTTGTATATGCGTGTTTGCTGTTGTATATGCCTGGTTGTTGTTGTATTTGCGTGTTTGTTGTTGTATATGCGTGTTTGTTATTGTTGTATTTGCGTGTTTATTGTTGTTGTATATGCGTGTTTGTTGTTGTATATGCGTGTTTGTTGTTGTATATGCGTGTTTGTTCTTGTATATGCGTGTTTGTTGTTGTATATGCGTGTTTGTTGTTATATATGCGTGTTTGTTGTTGTATATGCGTGTTTGTTGTTGTATATGCGTGTTTGTTGTTGTATATGCGTGTTTGTTGTTGTATATGCGTATTTGTTGTTGCTGTACATGCGTGTTTGTTGTTGTTGTACATGCGTGTTTGTTGTTGTATTTTCGTGTTTATTGTTGTATATACGTGTTTGTTGCTGTACATGCGTGTTTGTTGTTGTATATGCGTCTTTGTTGTTGCTGTACATGCGTGTTTGTTGTTGTATTTGCGTGTTTGTTGTTGTATTTGCGTGTTTGTTGTATATGGGTGTTTGTTGTTGTATATACGTGTTTGTTGTTGTTGTATATGCGTGTTTGTTGTTGCTGTACATGCGTGTTTGTTGTTGTATTTGCGTGTTTGTTGTTGTATATGCGTATTTGTTGTTGTTGTAGTATATGCGTGTTTGTTGTTGCTGTACATGCGTGTTTGTTGTTGTATTTGCGTGTTTGTTGTTGTATATGCGTGTTTGTTGTTGCTGTACACGCGTGTTTGTTGTTGTATTTGCGTGTTTGTTGTTGTATATGCATGTTTGTTGTTGTATTTGCGTGTTTGTTGTTGTATATGCGTGTTTGTTGTTTCTGTACATGCGTGTTTGTTGTTGTATTTGCGTGTTTGTTGTTGTATATGCGTGTTTGATGTTGTATATGCTTGTTTGTTGTTGTATATGCGTATTTGTTGTTGTATATGCGTGTTTGTTGTTGCTGTACATGCGTGTTTGTTGTATTTGCGTGTTTGTTGTTGTATATGCGTGTTTGTTGTTGTATATACGTGTTTGTTGTTGTTGTACATGCGTGTTTGTTGTTGTATATGCGTGTTTGTTGTTGTTGTATATGCGTGTTTGTTGTTGCTGTACATGCGTGTTTGTTGTTGTATTTGCGTGTTTGTTGTTGTATATGCGTGTTTGTTGTTGCTGTACATGCGTGTTTGTTGTTGCTGTACATGCGTGTTTGTTGTTGTATATGCGTGTTTGTTGCTGTATATGCGTGTTTGTTGCTGTACATGCGTGTTTGTTGCTGTACATGCGTGTTTGTTGTTGCTGTACATGCGTGTTTGTTGTTGCTGTATATGCGTGTTGTTGTTTGTTGTATATGCGTCTTTGTTGTTGTTGTATATGCGTGTTTGTTGTTGTATATGCGTGTTTGTTGTTGTATATGCGTGTTTGTTGTTGTATATGCGTCTTTGTTGTTGTTGTATATGCGTGTTTGTTGTTGTATATGCGTGTTTGTTGTTGTATATGCGTGTTTGTTGTTGTATATGCGTGTTTGTTGTTGTATATGCGTGTTTGTTGTTGTATATGCGTGTTTGTTGTTGTATATGCGTGTTTGTTGTTGTATATGCGTGTTTGTTGTTGTATATGCGTGTTTGTTGTTGTATATGCGTGTTTGTTGTTGTATATGCGTGTTTGTTGTTGTATATGCGTGTTTGCTGTTGTATATGCTGGTTGTTGTTGTATTTGCGTGTTTGTTGTTGTATATGCGTGTTTATTGTTGTTGTATATGCGTGTTTGTTGTTGTATATGCGTGTTTGTTGTTGTATATGCGTGTTTGTTGTTGTATATGCGTGTTTGTTGTTGTATATGCGCGTTTTTTGTTGTATATGCGTGTTTGTTGTTGTATATGCGTGTTTGTTGTTGTATATGCGTGTTTGTTGTATTTGCGTGTTTGTTGTTGTATATGCGTGTTTGTTGTTGTATATGCGTGTTTGTTGTTGCTGTACATGCGTGTTTGTTGTTGTTGTACATGCGTGTTTGTTGTATTTCGTGTTTATTGTTGTATATACGTGTTTGTTGTTGCTGTACATGCGTGTTTGTTGTTGTATATGCGTCTTTGTTGTTGCTGTACATGCGTGTTTGTTGTTGTATTTGCGTGTTTGTTGTTGTATTTGCGTGTTTGTTGTTGTATATGCGTGTTTGTTGTTGTATATACGTGTTTGTTGTTGTTGTACATGCGTGTTTGTTGTTGTATTTGCGTGTTTGTTGTTGTATATGCATGTTTGTTGTTGTATTTGCGTGTTTGTTGTTGTATATGCATGTTTGTTGTTTCTGTACATGCGTGTTTGTTGTTGTATTTGCGTGTTTGTTGTATATGCGTGTTTGATGTTGTATATGCGTGTTTGTTGTTGTATATGCGTGTTTGTTGTTGTATATGCGTGTTTGTTGTTGTATATGCGTGTTTGTTATTGTATTTGCGTGTTTGTTGTTGTATATGCGTGTTTGTTGTTGCTGTACATGCGTATTTGTTGTTGCTGTACATGCGTGTTTGTTGTTGTTGTACATGCGTGTTTGTTGTTGTATTTTCGTGTTTATTGTTGTATATACGTGTTTGTTGTTGTATATGCGTGTTTGTTGTTGTATTTGCGTGTTTGTTGTTGTATATGCGTGTTTGTTGTTGTATTTGCGTGTTTGTTGTTGTATTTGCGTGTTTGTTGTTGTATTTGCGTGTTTGTTGTTGTATATGCGTGTTTGTTGTTGTATATGCGTGTTTGTTGTTGCTGTACATGCGTGTTTGTTGTTGTTGTATATGCGTGTTTGTTGTTGCTGTACATGCGTCTTTGTTGTTGTATTTGCGTGTTTGTTGTTGCTGTACATGCGTGATTGTTGTTGCTGTATATGCGTGTTTGTTGTTGCTGTACATGCGTGTTTGTTGTTGTATATGCGTCTTTGTTGTTGTTGTATATGCGTGTTTGTTGTTGTATTTGTGTGTTTGTTGTTGTATATGCGTGTTTGTTGTTGTATATGCGTGTTTATTGTTGTATATGCGTGTTTGTTGTTGTATATGCGTGTTTATTGTTGTATATGCGTGTTTGTTGTTGTATATGCGTGTTTGTTGTTGTATATGCGTGTTTGTTGTTGTATATGCCTGTTTGTTGTTGTTGTATTTGCGTGTTTGTTGTTGTTGTATATGCGTGTTTGTTGTTGTATATGCGTGTTTATTGTTGTTGTATATGCGTGTTTATTGTTGTTGTATATGCGTGTTTGTTGTTGTATATGCGTGTTTGTTGTTGTATATGCGTGTTTGTTTTTATATATGCGTGTTTGTTGTTGCTGTACATGTGTGTTTGTTGTTCCTGTACATGCGTGTTTGTTGTTGCTGTACATGCGTCTTTGTTGTTGCTGTACATGCGTCTTTGTTGTTGTATTTGCGTGTTTGTTGTTGTATATGCGTGTTTGTTGTTGTATATACGTGTTTGTTGTTGCTGTACATGCGTGTTTGTTGTTGTATATGCGTGTTTGTTGTTGCTGTACATGCGTGTTTGTTGTTGTTGTACATGCGTGTTTGTTGTTGCTGTACATGTGTAATAAACGACTCTGTCAGGCTTTCTTGGTCTCTGTTGTCGTATCGCACCCCGCTGGTCCTCGGCCGGACCGGCGCCGCCTACGCCGCACGCCCCGCGCACGCTCCGTGTGGCCCGCACTCGCTGGTGGCCGCTCCGCTCTCTCCCTGTGCCCCGCACATGCCGCCAGCCACACCGCTCGCTCCGTGTGCCCCGCACACTCCGCTAGTTACTCACTAGCCACGTGTGCCCCGCACACTCTGCTAGCCACTCACTAGCCACGTGTGCCCCGCACACCCTGCTAGCCCTCACACACCGCTATCCCCGTCTACCCCACGCACACCACGTGGCAGATGGCACCGCTCGACCACGTGGCAGATGGTGCCATCTCCCGCACTGCCCAGTGTGGCTTCCCCTATTCTCGCTCCATTCCAACCCCCGATCTCTTCCGGCTCTCTCCCTATATCCTTCCATCACGTGACCCTGACTCCTCCTTCCTGTACTGCCCCCGTCTCCGCCCCCCGTTCACCTCGTCTCCCATTGGAGCCGAGGTGAGCAGTGGCTCCTACCACACGCTCTGTGTGATTGGCGCGGAGGCCAGCAACCACCCCGTTTATGCTCGCATTACATGACCCCCCCCCCCCTGATGAAAAGCCAGCCGTCCCCGGCTGCAGCAGAACAATAATAATGCGAGCAACAACATGACAATCAGGAATTACCCCAGACACAACGGAGATTATAACAACAACACAATTAACGAAAGGGGAGGGATCAGGATCCGGTACGGAACACCGGCCCGTCCTCCGCGCAACAAGCAATAAGAATTAAGGAATGGAAAGCAATGCACACCAACGGTAACCGACAAGCAAGAACGGCCGACTCGCATAAACCAGGAACGCGGTGTCTTAGAGCGTGTCTGTGTTGCTGGTCCATCCGCCTGGCTCAAGTCCAACTTCCGAGAACAACTGGTAGAGCAGGAGTGACGAACAGGTGCTCCACTCCCCCTTCAAGTTCACATCCGGTTAGCACAACCACTAACACCCAGTGTGGCAGGCGCCGAAGATCTGTGACGAGAAGGAGAACCCAACCCCTGAGGCACAGCACAATGAAACGCACATCCGCATGTCGTACACGACAGCCACCCGGCCCCAGGGTAGTGGAGATGATCTAACCCCACCCGCGTAAGGAGAACCGCAAAAAATACCCAAAAATCGACGCGATGGATGCCCCAGTATTTACATTTTAACTAAAAAATATATAATTTACACATGACAACACAAATTTTCCTGCTCTTGCCCATCAGCAGTCCTCCCTTGAGGACCAGCACAGACATCTCACGTACACAGCATCTACCCACTGTCACTCTCAACACAGCCCTCAGCCGCACACCCTCGCGTGGAGAGAGCCACGCTCCCCAGCGGTAACATTTAACTCGCCTTCGTCCTCACCGTGGTCGTCCAACCACAGCAACGTCGACTGGCCATACACTCGGCCAGTGCAATTTCGGGGACGAGACAATGGCACATCGCAACGACTCTGCCACGCTCCATCCCGTACTATCCCATCACCAATGGACACACCCCAGCATCTTATAGTCTGACGCTTTGCAGACAAGGGAAGGTTCATCCCTTGGCAAGGCCAGATCCCATCGACCCCCCCACGGGGCAATGTTCCCTTATACATTCAATAACGTCATAACCCAGAGCGGAACAAGTCCGCGGCCCTTCCCGCTGGAGGACCCGCAAGGGGAATCCCCGCCCCATGCTAGCCAGGTCTCCCCGTTCGCTGCCACGTAACGGAACCTCTACTTCTGAATTCCGTGAGCCCCGGCCCACCAGGTTCACAGTCTGCCACCGCACGACGGAACCCGACTCCCCGAGCCATATGAGCACACGGCCCATTAGTTTGAGACATACCACGGAGTGTCTCGCCTCCGGGCTGTCAGGTCAGCCATCGGCCATAGGCCGATGTGACCACAACTCGTGCATCACCCACTCAACAATGGCAGGCGTATACTGGTGAAATATTTGCCCCAGAATAGAACCCAGCCAGCATCTCTGTCCCAAAATGCTGGTGCAATGACACGCCCCCCCTTAGTCAGACACGGGCCACTATGCTCCTATTACCCCGATGGGCGCCAACACGCCAGCATTGCGCACAACACGCAATGCACGCACACAAGTTAGAGCGCAACACGAGAGTCAAGGGATGATATCCATAACCGCATCCCCGCGGCTCGACGTGTATACTCAAAATGGCGGCGGCACGCGCGAAGCGCCCCACCGAGGTTTTTCCCCGTGCGCTCAAAATGGCGGCCCCCTGCGCCAAGCGCATCCCCGCGATTTCCCGCGCTCGCCAAAATGGCGGCCCAACGTGCGACCACTTCGGCAGTTTTTCCCGTGCGTGCACCCCAGCTGCCCCTCGCTGGGAGTCACAGCACACATCCCCTGTCACGTTTTAACAACCCCCAACGATACGACGCATAGCCGCAGCTCGCTGCGCACAGCAGTCGTATCGGGGAAATTTTTAACCCATAGTTGACCAAGACACATTGCTCATACACACCAACTCGCAATGCAACCCCTGGCCGCATGCAATCAACGGAAAGAGCGACGCCACTTGGCGGCAATTTACGGCCCCATCACCCTTGACGGCAGAGCCACCAACAACGCCCTCATCCCTCAACACTCGCAATTTCCTATGAACACACATGCAATCTCGTGTGCACGAACACCCATACAACCAAATTTGAGGGTCCCCCACGAATTGACCAATTTCCGAACAGGTACGCACAACTAATAACAATCCCGAACCCAATGGTCAAAACAATGCACCGCACTCCGTATCCATACAGAAAGACAGTCTATACAGTACGTGCAGTCAGCATATCGCGATTATAAGCAGCAAAGTTCCACACAGGTCGTACATTATGCACAATCGCAAGCAGAGCTGCAGGCAGACAACACACCGTTAACCCTGTCGCACCGTGCAGCAAAAAAAAAATCATCAAAATAAACACGTCGCACACGGCAGCCCACGGGATGGTAACAGCGCGGGACACTCGACGCAACCGAATTAATAATTAACTTCGCCATCAAGATAACATCTCCATGCCGCAACGCATAAACACTATTTGACACCGAGCAAACAAGCAGATAGCGCGTCCATCCTCAACACACACACACACACAACCCGAACCGCGCTCCGCATGCTCGAGACATAACAACAATCGCCCCCGGCACACGCTAGATGGGTGAGGTGTGTGTTAGGGCCGGGTGCATATCGTCACGACTCCCCGGGGCTGCAGCGAGCAGAGGACGGCAGGGTGGTGACTTGAGACGCCTCGCAGAACTCGGACGGTGAGCGCGGCGTCCTCCCGCGACTGCTCCGGTGTCTCGCACACGAGCCAGGATGGGGGTGCTCCCGCCCCGGCAGCAGCAGCGTCGGCGTCCTCTCCTGCGCACCACGCGGCGCCTCCGAGATGGCAGCGCACGGCCGCTTCTCCGCCGCGATGTTCAAGATGGCGTCTCCATGCGGCGGGGGCAAGATGACGGCTTCCCGCAGTGGAGGCGACAAGATGGCGGCTTCCCGCCGTTCGTCCCCGACCACACCCAAGATGGCGGCGTCTTGCCGCGTGTCGGAGAGGGCGGAAAGCGTCGCACAGGCCCCAATGGCGGACGGCTCGGCCCCACTCAAAGGCTCCCCGCTTGGGCGATCCGGCATCGTCGCTGGTGCCACCAGGATGACAAAATCCAGTAGAACGGCCCGCAGCGAATCAAGCTGGACTGCCATGTGTCGCCAGCCGTCCTCGGCGCCCCCGCCTTCCATGGTCGGGACCCCCACCACCGGAGGAAGGTCCTCTTCGTCTTCTGAAGATGGTGCAGGTATATTCTTTTTCTTGAGTTGTTTCGACATCTCGTTCCACTTCTGACTCCAGTGTGATAAACGACTCTGTCAGGCTTTATTTGTCTCCGCTGTGTCGTTTATTTAGGTTCTTCGTATCACACCCCGCTGGTCCTCGGCCGGACCTGCGCAGACTCCGCGCGCGCCCAGTGCACGCTCCGTGTGGCCGCTCCGCTCTCGCCGTGTGCCCCGCACACGCCGCCAGCCACACCGCTCACTCCGTGTGTCCCGCACACTCCGCTAGTCACTCACTAGCCACGTGTGCCCCGCACACTCGGCTAGTCACTCACTAGCCACGTGTGCCCCGCACACTCGGCTAGTCACTCACTAGCCACGTGTGTCCCGCACACCCTGCTAGCCCTCACACTCTGCTAGCCCCGTCTACCCCACGCACCCCACGTGGCAGATGGCGCCGCTCCACCACGTGGCAGATGGCGCCATCTCCCCCACTGCCCAGCGTGACTTCCCCTATTCTCGCTCCGTTCCCGCTCCCGATCTCTTCCGGCTTTCTCCCTATATCCTTCCCATCACGTGACCCTGACTCCTCCTTCCCGTACTGCCCCCGTCTCCGCCCCCCGTTCACCTCGTCTCCCATTGGAGCCGAGGTGAGCAGTGGCTCCTCCCACACGCTCCGTGTGATTGGCGCAGGGGCCAGTAACCACCCTGTTTATGCTCGCATTACAATACTGCTGCAGAGTCAGTAGATACGACTATAGAGTCAGGAGATACTGATATAGAGTTAGCAGACACTGCTATAACGTCAGCAGATACTACTATAGTTAGTAGTTACTACTATGGAGTCAGTAAATAATACCATACAGTCGGTAGATACGACTATGAGTCAGTACTTCTATAGAGTCAGCAGATAGTGTTATAGAGTCAGAAGGTACTACTATAGAGTGAGTAAGTTACTAGTGTAGTTGCATAATGCGTGCAGGGTTTGCAAACAGCAGTTGCATTCATGTACGGGGTTGCAAACAGTGAGATCAAGTCAGGACAAGCAGGTGCGAGCGTTTGGCCTCGGAGACAGCAGACAGAGAGACGCCAGCAATCAGGAAAAGAGGCAGTGATTGTTTGGCTGCAAATTCAAACATGGGGTAGGCACCACAGAGGCAAGAGATAGAGGCAATAAGGGGATAACACGTGCAAGAGACGCCGGAAGGACGCTGGCTTAATGAGGGTCATCTGAGGGAACTTAATGAGAAGGGGGATGTAAGGGGAACATGTGAAGCATTGGAGCGAGTTAGTTGGAGATGAAGCAGTGAGCAGTATTCAAGACAAGTTCGGGACCTCGCCCTCCACACCACGTCCTCCTCAGCGGTGATGGCTGATCCCCTGCTGGGGGCACGGGCGAGGTTGGAGGTGCGGGAGTAGACAGGCTAGCGGAGGAGAGGCTAGCAGAATCTTAAGTCTGAGTGTGATAGACTAGCGGAGTGAGAAGCTAACGGAATATACGGAGAGAGAGTCCGTGACAGGCTAGGAGAAAGGCGAGTAACAGGCTAGCGCAGCAAGAAAGAGTAAGTTTGAAGTAGCAGGCTAGCGGAGGAAGAGAGGAAGAGTTCGCTACAGAAGTACATGGTGATAAACTTGAGTAGCATCCGTGTGGGATGCTGCAAATAAAGTGACAGTAGAAAAGGACAAAGTTGTCAGCGTGAATAAACACCACACTACACTATTATAGTCAGTGGATACTGCTATACAGTCAGTAGATACTACTAATGTCAGTAGATACTACTGTAGAGTCAGCGGATACTACTATAGAGTCAGCAGATACAACTGTATAGCTATATACTACTGTAGCGCCAATATATATTACTGTAGAGTCAGTTTATACTACTGTCGAGTCACTAGATACTACTGTACTGACATAGAATAAGCAGTGTAGCAGCATAGCGCTGGCTGCTGGCGGGGAAGGGGATCTGCAGCTTACAGCAGCCCTGACATCTGCAGGCCAGGTGATACACCATAGGGAACATCTGGGGGAAAGTTTAAAGAAGGGGCACGGAGGATGCCCTGGGAAACTGCTGGTAGGTTCTAGAGAGGGGTCGTGGCTGGGGCAGTGTGAGGCCACGCTGGGAGCATAAAAGGGGGCCCTGAGGGAGAGCTCGGGGCTGTCATATGGAGTGGGATCCCCGTCGTGCTGTTGAAGATCGTCGCTGTCGTCTTGTCGCTGTCGTCTTCACTCGATATTGCGCTGCTAGATGGTAGTTGGCTGTCTCGGTTCAGCACCGTCAGTGTAAGACGGCAATTGTTGTGTATAGGCTAGCAACACCAGCGTTGAGTGTTTATTGTGCAAAGGATGCTCGGTTAAAATATATGTTTAAAACTACTTTTTTTAAACACGCTTTTATGAAATGATCATAAACATGAATGTGCTGTAATAATGGAAGAACTCCACGACTCCAGGAAGTGGCCCCGAAGCTTGCCATAATGTAAGGGACCATGGGCAATTACAGCCAACGTTAGTTGACCATGGACAATAAGTCCCAAGCCGATACATAACATATAAAAAAGAATGTTTAAAATATATATATATATTTTATGATAGAATATAGTATTGTTATCAGTATGACATAAATATACCAAGTTATTAGTCGATACCACATTGGGAAGTGGGTTAAAATTGAGTTATAAGATTTGAGGATACAACAACGACAGACAGAGTGAGTTAAATAAAAGCGTGTAAAATAAAACTTCACGTAAGTTAAGTACGTTGAAACCCAAGCAATAATTTTCGCGCAACTTGAGTTAAATACTGTAAAAGCGTGTACTAAAATAAGTGCCTCCACGTCTTAGCGTCTCCAAGTTAAGTCACTACACTACTATATAATCACTAGATGCTACTTTCGAGTCAGTTGGTACTGCTATAGAGGCACTAGATACTGCTGACTCTATTGTATGAGGGTGTGTAGGTTTATATGCCTACTATATTAAAAATTGGCTGGGGGGGGGGTTAAATATTTTTGTAGGGGGGGCGACAATTTTCGGAAACCTTTTAGATCAACTATTCATCCCCCACATACTATTACTTCTTGATTCAGCACTCCTGCAAGCTTCTTATAATTTTGTTGATGGACAAATGAACAGACAAACGGACAAAGCTGGGTACTTCCTTCTAGTAAGATATAAACAACGTTTTTTAAAAAATAATATATACAAGTAACGCGACTTCAACTCGAACATAAAAATTATTGGATTAAGCTCATAGAGGTACTGTGAAACGCACCTGCTCTTGACACATCATAGGACATGGGGATAACTCATGAACAGGGGGACACTGAGACTCAGAGTGACGCATGGACACACATGGAGACACTGAGACTCAGGGAGACACGTGGGGACACATGGAGACACTGAGACTCAGGGAGACACGTGGGGATACATGGAGACACTGAGTCTCAGAGGGACACGTGGGGACACATGGAGACACTGAGACTCAGAGGGACACATCGGCACAGATTGAGACACTGAAACTCAGAAGGACACATGGGCACACATGGAGACACTGAGACTCAGGAAGACACGTGGGGACACTGCATTTATGTGGAATGTTGTCCATGTACTATGAATCTACCCTTCAAACACTCGTTTGAAAAATAAATTGACGGGCATGTAAAATATAAAATCCAAACTTGATTTGAAGCTTTTGTGACTGCAAGAATTACTCTTTGGTTCTTTCGGTAAAGTCACGTAGAAATAAAATAAATTAAATAATAGAGGATGACTTTAAAATTTGTCTAGCCACTGACTGTGGTTTCATTATTATTAGATGTTGCTGTTGAGAGCCAATGACAGAGTTCATCAGCTGATGCTGCGATATCGTGGGTATTACTCAGTGACCATGAGAACCTCCTCCTCACCTTTCGTTTGTCGTGCTCCACATTCAGAGTGACGAGCTCGTGCCCTCTATGATCCACAGTGACGGTGCAGTCCCTGCAGACGAGGCTTCCGTCGTTAACGCAGTAGAAGCAGTACTCGTCTCCATGCTCCACGCACTGTCGATTCTCCAGGTTCACACCGGGCGACACCAGGACGTGGTCACTAACCGTTGCCAACTGTGGGTAGGGTGCGACGTGGGTCATACAGAACGACATCTCACAATTGGGGCAAGTCTTCACTGCGGGCTTCCTGCAATGATCGCAGCAAACAGTAGAAGCAGCAGCATCGGCAGCCATGGGCTCAGCCACTCGCAGCTGCTTGATGAGGTTGGTGAGCGTCACGCTCTTGTTCAGCTTGGGCCTCCGAGGGAAAGTCACCCGGCACTGCGGGCAGGAGAAGGACTCCGCTGGATCCCAGTTGTCCTCCAGGCACTTGAGGCAGAACGAGTGGCCGCAGCTGAGCGTGCAGGGGCAGCAGAAGGTGTCCAGGCAGATGGGGCAGGTCAACTCTCCTGGAGGCTCGCTACCACTGGGAGCCACACTCGCCATGGCCCTGTGGCTCCACTCAAAGACGGGCGCTGGCTGCTGCTCAGGCAATCTCTGGCTGTAGCTCAGGCAGTCTCTGGCTGTAGCTCATGCAGTCTCTGGCTGTAGCTCAGGCAGTCGCTGGCTGCGTCTGAGACGCTAACGAGGAACAAGCCACGTAAATAGGTGACAAGGAAGTAGGAAGTCTTTCAGTTTGATTTGCATATCAATAGATCTGCACTGGAATGTGTTGACGTGTGAGAGAGTACAGACGTCTCCACTCCAGGGGTGGCTTCAAAACGAAGACTCGGATCACCTCGTCTCAAATCCTCATCCTCACATCTACTCACCTCATCACAACTCACTTCAACTCACCTCATCTCAACTGAACTGGCAGGGGAACTCTGCTAGTAAACTCGTTGCTCCCTGCCGTTCTACACCACGGGATTGTTGTGGTTATCTTCGTCTTTCAGCTTCACCTTTTTTATTTTAAGTGTAACACTTTAAACTACTTCATTAAAATAATGTGTTCCTGTCTCAAAGTCGCGTTCCAGTAGTCGAGCTGTGAGACACCGGTGGGAGTTGCCGCGTTTAACTCGGTCACGTGCCTGGGGCTCAGGGTCCAGTTTGTGGAGCCACAAACCACCGGGCGAGGCCCTTTGCTGAACCCGGCACCGTTACCCGCCAGTAATTACAACTAGCTTCATTAGGCGACAGCCAGATTTGTAGAGAAGTCTAACTGTTTCGCTCCTTATTTAGAGGCGTAGATGTGGTGACCACACTTTTGCGCTCTTGCACAAAGTGGGGGGGGGGGATTAATGAGTCAGCGTAAGCTCGTGTGTCACACTGTTAGATGGTTTCAGGAGAATCGCCGCATCTGGGTCAGCCGAATGCAATTGCTTCCGGTACCGCCAGGGAACCGACATCTCTATGCCTAGCGGTGATCTCTACTGACTCCCTCACCAATGCCTGAATGGCGACATTGCACTCGCCTCCCTTCCAACAGGATCCATAAAAAATTAACCCGTAAAAACAAAGTTTTTCACTATAAATCCTTTATATGCGTGGCATCAGGGCGGCTAGAGTCCTCTCGTGTCCTCTGGCTTGAGATGGCTGCCACCTATGGGTCAGATGATTGTCTGGCAGCATTAAACAATTGGTAATTAAAAAATTTCCCTAAACAGTGTAAAATTTTGGAAAAAATTTCACGAAAATGCATTGTCACGCACAACGAGTCTGTGTGCAAAATGTCAGCTCGATTGGATCACGGGAAGTGGGTTAAAAAACGACCGAAAGATTTGCACGGTCGTAAGCAAGCAAGCAAGCGAACTTAATATAAAGGATTTAAAAATAACCGCTGCCCTGACGGCATCCCTTACACTTCTACTCCGTCAATTTCTGAGGGCATTCTATTCGAAAAGTCGTTGTCCCACAAGCATGGGATAGCCCGCGTTCTAGAAATCACAACGGGCCCTTAAAATAACCCAATTCTTCATTTCATTTATCATGCTATATACAATTTTATAATGGCTGTAAAGCGCTTTCGTAAAGGTGCTATATAAATGTCATTAAGAAAAGAACCGTGATTGGAACAGCCAAACATTCCCCAACTATCAATTTTGATTGAGAGGCCCTTGAATATGTGGAGTATTTCCCTCTTGACACCTCCTTATCTTATCCATCCTGCTGTATGTGAGCGCATGCCAGCGTTATTGTTTCGTGCTTTCATAAATCGTGAGTTAAGTTTGTCTGCTTTGAGCAGGGGATGTACTGTAAGGTAGAAGTGACAGATGTCTCGAGGTACACCACAATCAGCTGTCGCTTAAATTAACCACATATAAGCATTTCCTGCTTCTACCGTGGTATTGTATCAAGGTAACGTGTTACTGATCCTACATGTTTCAATGGTAAGGACGATGCTGATGATTATGGACACGGATTGAATGATACAATTTGGAAAATGACAAAACTGATTGTCTCACATTTTCTTAATCAAAATTAGAGATGAGTTGCGCAACCAAATCACTAGAAATTGTGCGATCTAGTAACCTGCAGTTTCTTTTGCCAAAATCTGTGCGAGTAGTTGCACAACATAAGACAAGTCTCAGTGACTAAAATGTCTGCCCCCTGTTCTGGTTACTACGACTCTTCACCTGCATCTGGATTGTAACTGTTTATCACAATTCAGAACTGTGTAGCGTGTGATGATGCGATACGTTGCTATGATTCTCTAAGGAGATGCTTGAAAGTAGTCTCGTTACACTGTGAGCAAAATGTTGCAGAGACGTCTATGTAGAAGCGATTCCGTTGCATACACCCTAGTTGCCAAGTTGCATGCAAATGATTGCTCGGGTGTCAACGCAACTTAACTTACGTCAAGTTGTATTTTTTCACAGAAAACAGTTCGTACCGATTTGGACAGTTGGTAATGTACGGTGCGAAACAAGTTCAACACACGTTCGTGAATTCTTGATCCCGTATCCTAACCACAAAGCAATACGCTGTCCGTGTACAGCCCTTTTGTTAATCCATTTCGGGATGAAGACCGCTGCATGCTGTGCGGGTCGTGGGGATTATTTGACTACGTTTCGGGACATAGAAATAGAACGATCGTGTGGTGTGGGTAATCATTTGAGGAATTACCTCTCCGCTTAAGGATTGGAACGGTAACACAAAGTTGGGACAGAATGAGGATTTTTATTGAAATGTTTGTGGTACACCGTCACGTGTCTGACTAACTAGGGACTGAATCATTGGTGGATATGCGAAAAGTCGGATGTTATGTTAACTTTTTAGTAACAGCCAGTTGCATTTTTTACGCAAAAATAGGTTACTCGGCACCAATAAAGTCAATTTTTAAAAAAAGTGGGGAAATGCTTTATTATAATTCGGAGATAATAGGCTGTTTGCTAGACTAAGAATACGGGACTGCATGCAATAAGGTAACATTTATGAACACCTTTAGAATGTGACCGTTGCACCCTGCACAGCTACTGCTTCACTGGATGTGGGCAGTCCGTCCGTCCGCGTAGCAACATCGCCCCCTACTGCAAACACTTGGCATGACCCTACAAAAACCTTTAGACTCTGTGAGGCTTTCCTGGCTAAACACGTGTAACATTCCCTTATAATTCCCTGAGATAGCTTTTAATTAAAACTTTGAAATTAAATAAAAAAAACTCACAGCGCCCTAAAGCCTACAGCTAGGCCTAAAGCCTAGAACTAGGCCTTAAAGTCTCCCTTCGTATCGTACCCCCGCGTGTGTGCAAGGGAGTTAATGTTTAACAATGTTACATTCCCTGATGCTTTTAAATAGAAACATTTAAATTTAAAGCTTTTATATAAATAATTAAAACAGGTAAATTAAAAATTAACTCACGGCGCCCTAAAGCCTACAGCTAGGCCTAAAGCCTAGACCTAGGCCTCAAACTTTCCCTTCGTATCGTACCCCCGCGTGTGTGAAAGGTGGTTAATGTTTAACAATGTTACATTCCCTGAAGTTTTTAAATAGCAACATTTACATTTAAAGCTTCTACATTAAAAACAACTCCCTACCCCCTCCTCGTCGGCGGCTTTCCAGCCTAGAGCCAGGCCTGGGAATCTCTCCCCCGCTTGGTGTGTATTGGGCGGGGCTAAAGCGGCAGGGGGCGGGGCTACGCAGGGCTGGGCGGGGCAACGGCGGCAGGGGCGTGGGCACGAGGTGGAGGGCGGGGCTACGCGGGGTTGGGGCGGGGTTACGGCGGTAAGGGGCGGGGCAACGAGCTGGGGCCGGGGACACCGAGATGGGGCGGGGCCACGGGTGGCCGGGGCGGGGTTACGCGGGTGGAGGGCGGGGCCACGGGGCATCCACTTATTGGCGGCCATTTTTTTGCCATTTCATTTTATTATAGCCATTCAATTTTTCGTTCCTACCAGCCCACCCCGCAGGGTCCTGTTTCTTTAAACAGTTACTAAAACATTTGAAAAAAATCTCCCG
>NW_024705847.1:0-22030 GCF_018977255.1 Callorhinchus milii | reverse complement strand
TGATTTTCCATGGTGAGTTCCAGTAAGAACCTTTAACAAGCTTGGGGGGGAAAATTACCATAACAAAATAATGTTCATATGTTTATTTTGGGAGCAACAAAATATTATCCTTTTAAAGTTTAAATGTACCACAGATAAATCTTGACTTAAAGCTTTCGTGACAGCAGGAATTCAAATTCTTTGGGTCTTTCGGTAAAGCCACGTAGATAGAAAATAATAATACAAATATCACGACGTTTCGATCGCAACACAAGCAATTGTCATCAGGTGAAAAAATAGCGAGAGAGCTGCTCAGGCAGGATGTTATAAAGGTTTGAGATGGGTGTAGCCCAAGGGTCATAAGCGAAGTGGATGGGGCTAGTTCAAATTTCTTCACCATCTGAAACCTTTATACCATCCTGCCTCAGCAGCTCTCTCGCTATTTTTTCACCTGATGGCAATTGCTTGTGTCGTGATCGAAACGTTGTTATATTTTTTTATTTTTTCTATCTACGTGGCTTTACCGAATGACACAACGAATATGAACCACATATCTTTTTATTCTTCAGAAAATTCGATTAAAAACCATGAGCAAGTTGCTTTGATCTTCTCACGGACAAAGTCGTTTATGTCTTTAGGATGACCCTTAGCCTCCGTGCTGTGCTCCAATGCTCCCAATACCTGCAAACAAATTGAACCCGTGTAGCTAAATTCATCGTGACACCGACCCACATGTATGGGCACGGACATGGTGTGGATGAGAGATCCTTTTCTTGACACTTTGGCTGTTATTTGCCAGTAGGGGTTGAAGCTTGATGTTCTGTCTGCAAGTATAATCTTTCAAAGCATTCCCCACCAACTTTGGCATCGTATAGTAAATGTTTTTGTTGTTGGCTAAACAGTTGTGCATCAGTGCGTATCAATTTGCCCTTTTTCCACAAGCATATTAGGCTTACAGACACATGGTCTCTGCATGTGAAGCCATTGACAATGACATTTAAAAATCTGATTTTTCCTTTGATGACGTGCTCCAAGGAAAACTGACATTGTCTGCATTATTACCAGGCCAAATCATCCAATTCCATTCCGAAACAAATCGTTTGCATTGCATTTTTTTCGTACATGTATTCTCCACGCACGTGTTCTATCTTGCCCCAATATAGTGAAAAATATGCTTGAAATTTGCAACATAAAATGAAGATTGAAATCCATAAAAAAAGACTCGCCTCAAATCAGCAAAAATAATTAATGCAGCATTCAGCACAGCAAGGCCATCTGCTGCCTAGGACCCAAGCAGTGATGTGAATGATTTGATCTGACAAGCATCATTAGCGCAGGCAGCCTCCGGAACATCGCACACAGTCAATGGAAAAAAAGCCCAGAGAAGCCACAGAATAAACAGAGCCATGTCGAGTTCAGAAATGCTCTTTTAATAGGGCTCACAATAACACCAATGTTGATCTAATGATCCAAAGCAAAATATACATCATCAGGGTGGGAGAATTGATACATTATTATAATGTAATTATGTTGAAATGTACATTTATGTGAGAGGTTTAAATACGTTCTGTATTTCTCTGCTGTATCTGTCGCAGATTATAAATATTATATATGGGTGTGGGTGGAAATGCTTTGAATTGGAGATGTATAGGAGCATAAAGCTCCATGTTTATTACTTTATATTTTAATATAGTAACAGTTAATTTAATTGCACGTATGTTATGGTGGGTTAATGCAACAAGGTTTTGCACAATAGTCTAACATTATGTTAATATTTATTTTACCATTCGAACTAAATATCTTTGACTTTCCCTCCTATGTAAAGAGTAAAGCAGGGGAGTAGTGGCACAGTGGTTAGCGCACTGCACTACTAACACGCTTACCCGAGTTCAATTCCCTCTTACGACCAATAACAGCGATAGATATTTGAGCCATTCCTGGGCCTCCCCTCGGTCGACTCAGCCTTAAATGTGTACCTGGTGCAGTGTATAAACATCAAGAATATAAAACACAATGACGGCAAGTTTTTTAAAGGCTCTATGGGGGATCTTGGTCTCTTAGTTTTTTTCCTTGGTGAAATTAAAGCGAGGTGGATTATCTTCGTCGTTCGCGTACCGCGCTACAATTCTGAAGCGACATCATCACTGCATTTACAAAGGAGACAGGGCAACCGTTTTGTGTACCATGCCAGTCAGAATAGGTGCTTACTAACAGCACGTTGCTTTACGGTCTGTAAGCCTTCATAGGGGGAGGGGATCGTTGTCTTTGTTTCTGAGTTAAACCATGCAACCTGAGTCTGTCCCATGTCCTTCTGTGAGTAACCGTTCACTATTTTCTTCGTCTCACAGTGCACCTTGCCAGGCATGCAAGCACCACGGTGACATTGCTGACATACGGGGGTTCTTTAGTCTTAGTATGTTTAAATAGAGGGTAATGTTAACAATTGCAGGCTTCGTGACAAAGATTTTCATAAAATAAAAAGTGTAAGATCTCTGGAAACATTCAACAAAGATAACCCGTGGGGAGCTGTCCTTGGACCGGAGTGCATTTCTCTTGCAGGCTGATTATGACCTTCAGTCGCAATTCCTCTTAATACTCCTGCCCAATCTTGTTCTGCGTGAGATCAGGATCGAGAATGTCAATTTATTTAAAGGTAACGTGTGACAACATGTTCACACTCTCAGACAACTTTTTATAACCCGTCATATGTATTAGATACATCGGAATCATCTCACGGCACCCATGACAGAAGGTGTATACATCTCGGAGGGGAGTGTTACTATCCCATTAATCACTTTGTGGCTGCCATGGTTCAGACCTGTAGAGCACCCTGCAAAGCAAAATACAAATCTCACCAAGGAAATGGCAGTTGGGATTTTTTAAAAAGTAAATCACATCTTAAAACAACTGCAATTTGTGTGAAGTGTCACCCACCTCAGAAGATCATACACGAAGGGACAGCACTGTGACTAGGTAACATCCGACTGGGTCCAACGCACCCTAATCTTTACGTAAAAACTGTCAGTGGCAGATTTGGAAAAGTATAACGATTATTAAGCAAGGTTTCGAAAAAACGGGACTTTCATGCTCGATAACATTATTGTTACAACACAATGTACATTTTATTAAGTCATAAAAACAATCTGAGATTTGCAATCATCTTTTTAGATTACTTATAAATAATTTCTGTATATATTTTCTTTTTTATATGTGTTTTTCATTTCTAAGTGTGGAACTACCTTTGCGGAGCTGTCTCAAGTTGAGTGATTTACACCCACACTGTAGATATGGCAGAAGTCATCACAGCGTTGCATACATTTTCACCTCTGTCAATGTGCCTCTACCATGAGCCTCCATCGAGCACAGAACCTTTGCATCAACTATGACACGTAACTAAGAATAGCTTAGCTGGTATTACGTCATACATAAACCATCTGAATGTATTCTATGAGCCTGTTTCACGTTTCAAATCACGTCTTAAAACGCACTTATTTGTACATGCTGTTCCTGTAACTTAAGATTTAAAAACTAAGCTTGTTGTCTAATTAGATTACTCTGTAATAATGATTCGCCTTTATCTTAGTTGTTCATTTTTTGGGAATTTCTAAAGTAGTCATTAATATTGTTGTAAGCTGTCTATTTAGATTATATTTCATCTGTATTTGTAAGTGGAGTTTTATTTTTATTAACAGCGCTCTGAGATACTTATATGAAAGGCGCTTTATAAAATAGAGGTTGTTATTATTATACTTTCATTGCATTTGGGTTTGGAGGATTGTAGGTAAAAAAATGTCGGTATTATTGCGGGAATAGAACTAACCCATCATTAACCCTTTCAGATTAATGTGTATCAGTAGTATTACATTTTTGATGAAACCGAAACGTTACCTATTATTTATTTATTGCATGCAATCCGATGAGCGCGTGCATAATTGTATTTTTTTACATAGTCTTGTACTCCACTGATTGTAATTTGATGTCACATTGTTTCAAAGCTAGATCCCACCGATAGCATTATGTAATCATGTCGATTACTTTTAATAGATCACATCCTGTGGATGAAACTTAAAAAATAATTAATGCAGAGCAAGGTTTACTGTGTTAAACAAATGTTACTGGGGAACAATGGGTTAGAAGTCTCATTGGTAAATGGACCACAAGTTATTTTATTTTCAGAATTAAACAGATGTTTTACAATTTTAGATGTTTTACACGTTTTTTACTCTGCTGTATGTACCATTTTTTTAAAGGTAACATAATTTTATGCGATAGCATATTCAATTAACTGCGATAAGCAAAAATGCTCATGCAACTAGCCAGATGCTTTCTCACTGTGCTTTATGTGTAAGCAATATGAACCACAGTTTGATTAATATTTTCAAAGCTGCTGCTGTGATTTTGTTTGTTTACCTTGGTGTGAGTGAGTAATCTGCACAATAATCTAATTTGTAATGCATTCGGTCATTTTCATGCGAATTAGGAAAAAAAAGAGTTCACTTGATTTATTTCCAAAGTTTGCATTACAAGTCTGCTCCCTGGAGGTGGCAGAAAAATAGTTTTATACTATGATGGCTTAGGCCACAGATTTTCACAGCTATATGCCAGGAAAGTATTAAGGGGAATGTACAAATACATGTGAACATTGACTGGTCAAACCAACCGGTGCTGCAAGCAGCGGGTGACTCGAGGGTGAATCAACCAGCACACCAGTCAGATGAGATTGGTGTGAGATTATTCGTTTTCCTTTGGCGAAGAATAGTATTGTCAAATATGATGACAGGTAAACTGTGGAATTGCCAGCCTTATATGGAACTATCATTGACAGGTTATATTTTAAGTTGAACGTTACGTCGTTTATGACACCCCAATCAAACATTTTTGAAATTATATCAGTGGTGATTGATAATTAGGTTTCTGTGTCTCAGGCAAATACATGTCTACTACTTTTTGTTGTTGTAAAATGCATAAAGTGTACAGGAGAAATTATCTTGTCTGTGGCCCTTTCATATGTTACTTCCATTATTCATGGCAGCTATAGGGTCCGCAAAAATTTCTATTATCCGCAGTCATTCTCCCCTATTTGCAATTATTTGCGACTTTTGCCATAGGTCTATGTGGAATGGAGTCGTGTGGAATATTCATAATATTATCCATAGTACGTATAAATATTGACTTAAAACTTTCGTGACTGAAAAATTCATATTATTTGGGTCTTTCGGTAAAATCAGGTAGATAGAACAATGAAAAAATACAAATATCACTTAGTTTCAATCACTAAACAAGCAATCGTCATCAGGAGAAAAAAAAGGGGGGGGGGAAATCTGTTGAGGCAGGTTGTTTTAAAGGTTTGAAATGGGTGTAGCCCAATAAACGAAGTGGGCAGGGCTAGTGATGTTAAAGTGAGAGCGATTAGCATGTCAATGTAAGGGATTAGCATGTCAATGTTAACGGCGGCTGTGTGAGTGTGAACCTGTTAATGTAAAATCAGAGAGTCGAAAATAACTGCTAACATCACAGCCAGTTATGACTTAAATTGGTTAATAACGTCCTTCCAATGATTACTCAGTTTGTGCCCATCTTCTCGGTTGAAATTGTGTCTGTGTCTATATATCTGGATGGCTTCATGAACGAATCTTTGTTGATAGCCAGTGGGTTTGCAGAGTACCTTCGTCTTGGAGAAATCAATTTCGTGTGAGCTCACCTCATTAAAATAATGATCAGCCACGGCTGAGGTATTGGTCCTACCGTGTTTCAGATCTGCCTTATGTTCACGAACACGGTCTGAGACATGTCACTTAGTTTCCCCAATGTAACTACTGCCGCAGACACAGCTTAGTTTGTAGACGCCGGGGTATTGCATGTCAAGGATCACACTCTTCACAGATGGGATCAGATCACGAATTTTATGTACTGTGTTAAATTGAACCTGGATCTTGTGTTTGCTCATGATTTTGGAAGTATTTTTTTTTTCTATTTGGGGTGTAGGGAGCTCTGGGTAGAGGTAGTACCTTTGTTTTCTGGTAGCTGCACTCAATTTTTGAGTGGACGGAAACACTGGTCCTCATCCATCTCCTAAATCTCTGACGTCTGGCTCCTAGTGCCACACCCCGGTAAACCGCTTCAGCTGGCGGGCTAAACGACGTGAGGGGGTGATGTCAACACTGCATCACTGGGCGAATGAACTCCCACGACGGAGTCACCGGCCAGGGCGGAAGGGTCTCGTTAGGACCCAACGGCCAAGTGTTCGGGACTAAGGCGCGCCACTTCGTTACTGTGGACTGCGGCTGTGGCCTACCAGCTATGGTTTGAAATAGCAGGGAAGGTGGATCTCTTCAGCCTTGGAAGGCCGTCTACCTAGGAGAAGGAAACTCTGATGTAAAACCTACGGCCCGAGGACCTCGCTGTCACCGTCCCAGCTTGCTAGGCCATGGCAGACGAACCCCGGGTTTAAAGGGTGGGGTCAGTTCTGCGCACACTGCACTCCACTTGAAAGCTCCTTTGCGCAGGCAAGAAGGAAATCTTCACGTCTACCCCCCCCCCCCCCGGTCTCACTAAGTCCTGTAGCGATGGGAAAGGGGCGAACTCGGCAGGTGTAAGATGACACTGGCAGCCGCAGTCTCAATCCTGCATGCAGGCGGCTCAGGCGCAAGTGGTCGTCTGATGATGACCTGGAAACGACATCATCACCCGGCAGCACCCTGAGCGACCAAGCAGCCTTTTCTAGGGACAGCACTGCTTGCTCCACACGGAGAGGGGCCTAGAAAAGGTGGCCTAAACAAAGCTCGTCTCCTCCTCCCTCAGTTGGCTTACCGCGGTCAACGGGCATCTTCATATGCGGTCGAATTACATCAAAGAATCGACGGCGCATCCCACTCGCCTTAAAAGGTGGGAAAGGACTCAAACTCGCATGCTGGAACATCAGAACCATGCTAGACTCAGCTGACAGCACTCGACCTGAGCGACGATCTGCTCTAATTGCACACGAACTCGCTCTGCTGGATGTTGACATCGCCGCCCTCAGCGAAATCCGCTTTTCAGAGGAAGGCAGTCTGAGGGAGCATGGCGCAGGTTACACTCTCTACTGGTCAGGTAAACCAGCGACAGAGAGACGCCGTTCAGGTGTCGGCTTCATGATCAGGGACTCTATCGCTACCAAGCTTGCAAGCCTGCCAACTGGCCACTCTGACCGCATCATCTCAATGCGTCTACCACTTCGTGACCAACAACACGCAACGCTGCTCAGTGTGTACGCTCCAACTCTCCAGGCAGATCCCGCTGATAAAGACAAGTTTTACTCCGACCTACGCAGCCTTCTGCAGGATATCCCAGCTGACGACAAGATTGTCATCCTTGGCGACTTCAACGCCAGAGTGGGCAGAGACTCGGAAACCTGGAAAGGCGTACTTGGAAGGCACGGCGTGGGCAGCTGCAACGACAATGGACGCTTGTTACTTGAACTCTGTGCAGAACAGCAGCTTTCCATTACCAACACCATCTTCCAGCAGAAAGACAGTCTGAAAACAACCTGGATGCACCCTCGGTCAAAACATTGGCATCTCATAGACTACATCCTTGTGCGCCAGCGTGACCTAAAAGATGTCTTTCACACCAGGGTAATGCCCAGCGCCGAGTGTCACACAGACCACCGTCTTGTCCGCTGCAAACTCAGCTTTCACTTTAAACCCAGACCAAGAAACGGTGGCGCCCCGAGGAAGAAGCTCAAAGTCTGCAGCCTTCAGTCTGCCGCGGTCAAAGCAGCTTTCCAGAAAAGCCTACGATCTAGGCTAGAGGAACCGAGCTGCCTAGGAGACTCGCCTCCGATTCCTGAAGTGCTGTGGGACCGCATCAAAACTGTTGTTCTGCAAACATCTGAAGATACCCTCGGATTCTCCACGAAGAAAAACAGAGATTGGTTCGATGAGAACAACTTAGAAGTCCAGGAGCTGCTGTCAAAGAAGAGATCAGCACACCAGGCCCACCTGGCCCGACCATCCTGCCCGCACAAAAAAGCAGCCTTCCGCCTGGAATGCAGCACCATCCAGCGCAAGCTTCGAGAGATTCAGAACGAGTGGTGGACCAACCTCGCAGTAAAAACTCAGGTTTGCGCTGATACTGGCGACTACAGGGGATTCTACGAAGCCCTAAAAGCGGTATATGGCCCCTCGTACCAAATCCTGAGCCCCCTGCGGAGTGCAGACGGGAAAAAACTGCTCACTGAAAAGGACTCAATCCTGAACCGCTGGTCTGAGCACTTCTACACGCTCTTCAATGCTAGCCGCTCAGTCCAAGAACCAGCGATTGACCGCATCCCACAACAACCAGTGAAAACCGAACTGGATGTGGCACCAACATTACAAGAGACTGAGGAAGCCATTAAACAGCTGAAGAGTGGTAAAGCTGCAGGAGTCGATGGCATCCCTCCTGAAGTATGGAAGAACGGAGGCCCAGCACTGCACACCAAACTCCATGAATTCTTCGTCTGCTGCTGGGAGCAGGGTAAACTCCCTCAAGATCTCAAAGATGCAGTCATCATCACCCTGTACAAGAACAAAGGGGAGAAATCAGACTGTTCCAATTATCGTGGCATAACACTTCTGTCCGTCGCCGGCAAAATCCTCGCAAGAGTACTGCTGAATAGACTGGTACCCGCAATAGCTGAAGATCACCTCCCAGAGACCCAGTGTGGCTTTAGAGCCAACCGGGGAACCACAGACATGGTGTTTGTCCTGAGGCAGATTCAGGAAAAGTGCCGGGAGCAAAACAAAGCACTGTACGTCACCTTTGTGGACCTGACAAAAGCGTTTGACACCGTGAGCAGGCAGGGACTTTGGAAAATCCTGGACAAGCTAGGCTGCCCACCGAAGTTCCTCACCATGATCGTCCAGCTTCATGAAGATCAGCTTGGACAAGTCAGAAATAGCAACAATCTCTCGCAGCCCTTCCCTATTGCAAACGGCGTGAAACAGGGCTGTGTTCTTGCTCCCACGCTGTTCACCATTTTGTTCAGCATGATGCTCCAGCAGGTCACAGAGGACCTCGACGACGCTGATGGCGTATACATCCGTTTTCGTCTCGACGGGAGCGTGTTCAACCTGAGGCGTTTGCAGGCCCACACAAAGACCATGGAGCAACTGATCAGGGAGCTGCTTTTTGCTGACGATGCCGCCCTCCTTGCTCATACAGAGGCAGCTATGCAGCGAATTACGTCCTGTTTCGCGAAAACAGCTCAGATCTTCGGCCTTGAAGTCAGCCTGAGGAAGACTGAAGTTCTTCATCAGTCCGCACCCCATGAGGAGCACCATCCACCAAGCATCTTCATTGAACAAACAGAACTGAAAGCTGTCCACCAGTTCAGCTACTTGGGGTGCGTCATCTCGTCTGACGCCAAGATCGACAACGAAGTCGACAACAGGCTGGCCAAGGCAAACAGTGCATTTGGCAGACTATACAAACGTGTCTGGAACAACAGAAACCTTAAAAGAGCCACAAAGGTCAACGTCTACAAAGCTGTTGTGCTGACCACTCTCCTGTATGGCGCTGAGTCCTGGGTCACGTACCGTCGTCACCTGAGTCTCCTCGAGCGTTTCCATCAGCGCTGCCTCCGCACAATCTTCAATATTCACTGGAGTGACTTCGTCGCCAACACTGAAGTCCTCAAGTCAGCGAAGGTCATCAGCATCGAGGCCATGGTCCTCAAGACACAGCTTCGTTGGGCAGGGCACATCGCCAGGATGGAGAACCACCGCTTGCCTAAGATCGTGCTGTATGGGGAACTGTCCTCTGGCCATCGCGACATAGGGGCACCACGAAAGCGATACAAAGACTCCCTGAAGAAGTCCCTCACTGCTTGCTGCATCGATCACCGTCAGTGGGCAACACAAGCAGCTGATCGCAACTCCTGGCGGCACACAGTCCACCAGGCCACCTCCTTCTTCGAAGATACCCGCAGGGCCCGTATGGAGGACAAAAGGAGAAGGAGGAAGAACCATGATCCCTCAGCACCCATCCCAGATGAGACCTATACTTGCAGCTGTTGTGGCAGGACCTGCTTGTCCCGCATAGGCCTCTTCAGCCACCAGCGTGCCTGCAGAAGACGTGGATGTCCTTCCTAGATCTTCGTTCGCGAAGCCAAGCCATGATGATTTGCTTTTATATTTCCCTTTCGGTGTATTTTAAATGCTTTTCCCAAACACACTATCTTTCAAGTAGCGTCGTCAGCTATGATCAATCCACTGCTGGATGACGGCCTCCACAAGCCATCATCATGATCATCATCTCTCACGGTTCTGTGTTGCGCTTGCACACGAGCTGACTTTATTGCTCAATCTCCTTGGTCGACGAGCCTTTCGGCCGTGTTCATCTCCTTTGGCTGCTGCTCCAACGTTAGTCTCGACCACGGCCATTGTCCCCTCGAGCGACATGGCCTGCAAAAGGCCACCTGCTTCTCCGCACAGTCAGACACCCGCACAACACCCACCCATCAACCCTGCCCACTCATCCATCCAGCTACTTACCCAGACACTGACTGCCTCATCCACCCACATGCTCACTCACACACACCATCTCACCCACCCACTCACCTACCTGCTTCACCCATCTCACCCACCCAACTCACCCACCCAACTCACCCACCCAACTCACCCTCCCACTCACCAACCTACCTCACCCATGAACGTGGGTATGTTGACCTTTTTTCGCACCGCGCGTATTCAACCGTGCCAAGGGGAGGTGTGGGGAAGGACAACACTAAGCACAAAAAGCAGCTTTAAAGACATGAGTTTTCAATCGAATAAATTAGTTTTTAAACCATCTCACCCACCCAACTCGCCCACCCAACTCACCCACCCAACTCACCCACCAAACTCACCCATCCAACTCACCCAACTCACCCACCAAACTCACCCACCCAACTCGCCCACCCAACTCACCCACCCAACCCACCCAAGATGTCTCAAGCTTGCGAACATTCTGTGATCACCACGTGATCCTCTTCGTGTCACCCAGCGTCATCCCAGGCACCTCTCAATCCCCCATGGCTTGGTTACAGACTTCTCAGTTTTTGTTCTGTTTCTTTTTATTAATGTCCCTCTTTGTAAACCATATGTCAGGGCAGGCAATATGCTACTGGTTAACAAAAGGCACGTTGGTGCATTTATTTTCGCTATGAAGTTCAATTATCCAAAAGCACTCCAACCTGCTCTCGTGCGTATATTCATTCCGTAATTTTCAACCCCGATCTGTTTTGAATAACTGGCGGATAATTTCAATTATCTTGATTTCTTGATCTCTGGATGTTTTCAAGAAAGTGTTTTCATTGATATCCGTTATTTATTTTACATATGTGATTACACAATTAATTGCGTAATTGTTTAAAAAAGGCATTCATATTTTTTCAGAATTACCTTTTATCGCGAGATTCGTCTGCCATACCGAAAACAAAACACATCTGGAGCAATGAAGATCGCACAGATGGATGCTTGCTGTTCTACACCGTTTTTTTTCTTTAGCCAAAGTTACACAAACATTGGTTGCAGACGAATTAAACGTCTCTTTGCTTTATTGACGCAGGTTCGCATTAATAACAACAACAACGCGTGTTTCTCCGTTATAGGTTACGGGTAATGAAACCTTTCCTAATGGTTTAGATTTCTCGCATTCGACTAATACGTTAACCTTGCCGCTATAGTTACAGACCTCCCCCGCTTGTCAGCCTCTGCACCTTGCATTTGTGAATTGGGCAAGTGCAGTCAGATAATTGCTCGGTTTGCTCGCCTCTTAAAGCACAGCAGACACACACCACCACTTAAACGCTCCTTCAAAACCCCATGTCTTGTCAGGACACTGATCCAGCATTGAAAGCAGTGGTGACCCAACAACAGAGGTTATTCTTTTGCCCCACACTCTGCCGGTGACCTTGCCCTCTGTACACAGTAATGAAATGGGCCGAGGCTGGTTATTTTCTCCAAGTACCACCTTTCATACCTCTGAACACCGCCGCATGCATCGCAGGATTGACCTCTTGAAAATGCATTACGTACAAAAAATGAGGTCACCGCGGGCCGTATGCAACGTGTACGATTGTGCAACCGTATCGCAGCATTGCTATAAAACCCATGCTCAAAAAAGCTACGTGGAATCTATATGCGCATTTTGTTTTTCTTTGCCAGTTAGCAGCAGTCTGAAATGGATTTTGACATCAGAAACAAAGAGTCTGCTTGCATTTCAATTCTCCATCATAGCACGGCTACCATTTGAACGACGCGTGACTTCGTGAGAAACCCACGAATGTTATTCACATTGTAGGACTGGAAAACAAACATGTAAGTTGCGTGCATAATTTAGGACTCTTTCGCGACACTGCAACTGTCCCTGCGTGGAGGAAAACAACGGCGTGATTAAAAATAAGTAAAATCTGGTCACGTGCACTATTAATGTCTTCATGTCTGGCACCTCCCTCGTGTTCTATGCAGTTCTAGTTTGTATATGTGTGAGACATCAACGAGCATTGGTTGTGTAATTTGCCCGACATGGGTATGCATATAAAGCATGACAGTACAGTTTGATATTATTTGGGTCTTTCGGTAAAGTCACGTAGATAGGTTAAAAGAAAATAACAAAAAACTACGACGTTTCTATCGCAACACAAGCGATGACGACGAACGCTTTTGTTTCCATCGAAGCGTCGTAGTTTTTATTTTATTTTCTTTGAACCCATCTACGTGACTTTACCGAAAGACCCGAAGAATATGAATTCCTGCAATCACGAAAGCTTTAAGTCAACTACAGTGTGATTTAGTATTATTCAGTACAAAAAAAAGCTACTGTAGAAGCGGTTTACTGAAACGAAACTTTTATTTTCTAGGTCAAGCCCACTGAGCTAGTGCTTATTTTTGAGAAGTGATCTGGCCACAAATGATAGCTCGACCAAGTGCTTTATCACGTGGCCATTTAAAGCAGCCAGCTACTCTAAACGCATGTTTCTAAAAGCGGAGGGAAAAACAAGAGGACTCAGAGAGAAAAAGCCACGCGATCGTGGGGAGAACACGCAAACTCCAAATATACAGGCGTCAGGGTCGGGCTCAAACTCACAACCTCCTGCATAACAGGCGAGGGAGATAACATCTCTCCACCTCGGCGCCGTGTAACTTAACTTAAGAAGATTAATATAGTAATCTCAGTGTGGCTGGCTAATTCCATAAGTAAAGCCTCCTATGTATGTGGCGAAATGTTAAATACATCACCTGGTAAGGACTCCTAAATAGTCCTTTTTAAGGCCCATTCAATATACAATATGAGAACTTATACAAACTAGTTGCTGATGTACGTTCACTTCATGCTCTGGCATCATAATGCGAAATTGGCCATGGTAGTGGCATGCCATACGACACGCTCTGTGCTGTCTGTATGCTAAGCATAATAAAGCACCGGGAGAGGCAGCAGAGAAGTGAACAGGGGAAATCCCCCAATGAAACGCAGACCAGCAGTTTTAACGATAATTTAAGCAATAGCTAACAGACAATCTGGTGCAAAGATTCCCCCTGATACACGTTTCCCTGTGTTTCACCTTCCCCTTCTTTGCCGCGTTGCTTCACAGCGAATGGATTTAGAAACGGTAAGGTCATTAATGTCTGTCAAGTTACAGCTACAGGTTGAAAGAAAAAAAAAACTTTCTTTACTCATTTGTTTTATTCCAATTAATCGTTTTAGGTTTCGCTACTGCTCGTGAAACGGATGCAAACGTCGCAACACTCTGGAGGGTAATTTTTTTTTTTAATATATAATAGCCCCACGATGCTCGCTGAATATTTTTCAGACATCGCATCATTATTTCCCAAGCTGATAGAGCGAGGATCAATATGCCACTATACAGCACCTACATGCTTTCGGGAATTGATCTGTGTGTACGAATTCGGGCCTTTACAAAGCCTCGCCGCTGACCTCCCGTCTTCCTGTTGTCTAAGCAGTTTTGGGTTTAGCAACGCAATAAAATATAAACGGCATCGATCGCCGCACTGCAGATTGGTTTCATACTGTGTCGACGGCTACGGAGTTGATGCGCCTTGTCAGACGTTTGCACATTGGAAGGCGCCGTAGCCCCCGCCGAGATGGGACATTGGTCGTGATTGATCGGCTCATTTCATAATTGTATGGAACCTGTTTTTTTTATTCAATTGTCACACTCGGCGTTTAACGATGTGCTGATGAAATATATACGGGTGATAAATAGTGGATTGTTATTAAAAAACGCTCTACACATCGGTATAAGAGTGGACAATATTGTTCTATGAACTATATTAAATTGGCAAAACAACAACAACAACAACGTGCAAATCTAATGGCGGCGTGCATGTTTTTGACCTTTTGGTCTCACCAGCAGTCAGGCTTGTTAAAGGAATACTGCTGAGTTGCCAGATGTTCTTGGCAAGAGCACTCCATCTCATGTTGTTGGGTAATTTAGGTCTGGGAAGCCCACGGGCTGACTGATTGCATTATTATGATTTTTATGTGAATATATGAAAGGAGGTCGCTTTATTTCATCGCCAATTATGCTCCAAAATAGGTTGAGTTTATTAATGCTCATACATGAAAGTGTTTGGAGCCAACAGTGGAAAAGCTTAATCATGGACGAGAAGAGTATATGTAAGTGGAAGTTACCTGTGATACATTACGACTAACTGGAGGCATTTATCATATAACTCACCTAATCCACAGTGGGGGAAAAACAAATCAATGATTGGAAGACATTTATGCCGTCTGCTTCCTTCATTGAAATCCACAATCGGGAGGGATGCACAATGTTGCTATTGACCATGCTCTTGATCAGAATGTATTTTCTGGTGCTGATGCTGTCATTTTTGCAATTGTTTATTAAAATGAATGTACCGCATCCTGCTCCTCCTTGCTGTGTGAACGAGAGTGAATGAATATATTTTTTTAAAACGCCACGCTCTAATATATACACGCATAATGTGCTCTTATGCATTGTTTAATCAGTGGCTTGATTTTTATTTTGCTCAACGTTTCTGACAGCACGTGCCATTTAAATACGGATGCACATTTTGAAATGCATTTGAAAGTCGTTCATGAAAAAGATGAAAGCTGCTTTATTCAGTAGAGACAATGATTAAGAAATAATAATAATAGGGAAAGCGACGAGTGGATAAAAGGCGAGCACAGCTGTATTGAACGGCATAATAATTAATCAAATGTGTTAAACGGGCACTCATTCATTGAATAAAACTACCGATTTAACAAATGAATCCTCGTGTTTAATTGAGGCTACTATCAAATTGGTACAATTAAATTGACAGATCTCGACAGTGGAATTATATAAGCTAGACCTTTGGAAATGTTCACGTCGTTCTCTTTACGTAAAAAACCAATAACACAATTCACAACGCGTACCTATTTTGCTAATCGGACTCAATGTCCCGTCGAGAACTCGGAGGTGCAAGATATACGCTGTGAACAATCTGACGAGTTGAACGCGGAGGAGTGGCGGTGCATGGGTCATGAACCAGCCACCTGGGTACTCTTTATGATGACGAATGTGCGGGTTTGTATGTACGTATGTTGAACTTTCTTCGCACGGCACGTAGCCAACCATGCTAATCGTAGGTGCGACAAACATCAGCGGTGAGCGCCATTGCTGCGCACACCTCTACTTTCACGAACCCACGCTTGCCAGGCAACTCCATGCCACCGAATAACAACCCTTCTATCACGCAGAGGATGGGATTGACAAAGGGCTGCACATTCACTTTTGTTTCCATGATGAGTTGAGCTGTGGCTTAATATGAAAATTCAAAGCTTGTATTGTTCTGCTGGATGAGGTGATTTGCACCGTTAGAGAGTTGGAGATTGCATACATTTTACAAACTTTATCTTGTATTTAATCCGTTGCGTTGGGGGGGGGGTTAATTAAGATGAGAATGTTATCAAAGCAGGATTCTTAGCAAACATGGGGGGGGGGGGTAACCGTGTGTGTGTGTGTGTGTTAAATATACTCAATCACTTAATCAAAAGTACACTGATACAATCCATGTTGCATGGCTCACAATCTGAAAGGTGCAACTTCAAATGCTGAATGATTATAATTATAATCCCACGTTCAGCGAAAATGTATTGGCTGTATAATTATACAGCCAATTCATTTTTGGGGTTGATAAAATCACTACTATTTAAATTTCGATTTAAAGCTTTCGTGACTGCAGGGATTCATCTTCTTGGTTCTTTCGGTAAAGTCACGTAGAAGGGAAGGAATAAAATAATAAAAATTAAACAAATAAAATAAAATATTTTATAATAAAAATAAAACATAATAAAATTAAATATTTTATTATGTTTTATTTTATTATTTTATTACTTCCCTTCTACGTGACTTTACCGAAAGAACCAAGAAGATCACTACTATTTGTTTGGTAAATCAACAGAGGCCATTGTATGGGAATGTTTACACCCACTAACTCTCGTAGTAAGGCGATGGGCTCAGGCGACTCATACTGTATTAGAACCCATATACTTACACAGAGACCCATAGACTCACAATGGTAACCTTTCGTCATACACCGGGTTATCACGTTGTTTTATGTTCATCTGACCAAGAGAGAGAGAGAGAAAGAAAGAGCATGTGGCCTGCAATCAGAATGATGCAACTTCAAATCCCTGCCAGGCCCGAATCAGACCTTCATGTGCGCAGAGCCTCGTTCTCGACTGAGCAGGAGCCCACGTTGCAATTTCCAAATATTTCCTCTGAATATTTGTTTATTCATATTGGAGGAATCCGATGAGAAACAAAGCTATTTTTCCAAGATGTCTAGTAGGGTCGGATAAGAACGTTACAACAACAAACAGTGCAAAAACATGATAGTAGTGCAGAGTAAAAGAGAGGTAAATAAATCAACCAAACCATTTACATGAAACTAAACCATCCCCATTCTACCAGGTTTAACTTATTTAACTTAATTTTCAAAAGCAACCTGGCCACAAATGATAGCTCAACAAAGTGGCCCATCATTTAGACATAGCATCAAAATAATCTAAATCATGTCAATGCATGTTCTAAATGTGGAGAAAAAATCCGGAGAACCTGGAGAGAAAAAAAATCCACGCGACCACAGGAGATTATTGAAACTCCAAATATACAGCAGGCGTCAGGGTTGGGATCGAACCCACGATCTCCTTAAAGTATCGCAGTCTTTTAAGTGCTTTTGTTTTTTCAACCGCATTACCCTGCAGTGCATTTAAATTGACATTCATTAAAATAACTCATGAAATGTGCTACATTTTTTGTTAGAAACAGCACTGTGCACATATTTACATGAGCTCTGTAAAACACCGGAACGGGCTATTATACAGATGCAAAGGAAATTTGTATATATTTACAGAAAGTAATGAATTAGCGGCATAAATGAATCATTTGTCTAATTGCAAAATGTCTGTGAACATAACCATTCTATAATTTATGCAGTTTGACTTTTGTCAAACTAATTAAAAGGACCTTGATGCACTAATCAAGTTCCTCCACTGGATTTCCATTCACCTGCACTTCATTATAATTTCTCAGTGATCATCAGCATGGGTTCCGTCAATTACGATCTAACTCATATTTGGGGCTCATACTTTGAACATCTTGGAGAGTTTACGATCATAACCCTTGACATTTATAAAAGCATTGATTCTGTCTGGTATTGCGCATTACTTAGCAAGCTATCATCATTTGGAATCCACTGTAATCTGCAAGCTTGGATTACTAGTTTTGTTATCTGATAGGTCAATGTTACACAATACCGTAGTTGATGATAGCCATTGTGACACCTTCACTGTTAGCTTTCGTATTCCACAGGGATCTGTTTTGAGATCATCATCTTATTATCTTCCTACTCTTTCCTCCACTCACTCAGTACTTAAGCAATCACAGC
This sequence comes from Callorhinchus milii, assembly GCF_018977255.1. Taxonomy (NCBI): domain Eukaryota; kingdom Metazoa; phylum Chordata; class Chondrichthyes; order Chimaeriformes; family Callorhinchidae; genus Callorhinchus; species Callorhinchus milii. Next base: position 4,130 of record NW_024705847.1, on the reverse strand, counting down.
CTCCTCCTCAGCCGCCTACCTGCCATTAATCCACAGCATGCGTCGCATGGAGAGATCACATCCCCATTCTGGCACGTCATCTCCACGCAGCCTTGTGGTGACCGCGAGCATCAGAACGACACCGGGGCAAACAATGTTCAAGAAAGAATCTAAACTCTTTCCAGCTGCGCAAGGAATATTGATGTCATCTTGACATGCAAAGCATGTGTTGCACACTCGAGATGAAGGACGTGGGCAGGTGCTCCAATTCGAGGGCAAGCACATTTATTTATTGTGGTTCATATGAATCTTGGGAAGAACAGCACCGTCACTCTGTAAAATGCAACAGCGCGTGTTACACGCAGCAATCCTTCCGAGACGCCGTTAACCACGTGGCTGGTTTACACGTGCGGTTATTCATTAACCCTGCCAGCCACCTACAGGCCCGACTCAGACATTACATGCTGCTGTACACACATGCATTGATGCACTGCACAGCACATCAGGACTTTCACAGAACCACACTTTACTCCCTTGCTGCACAAGGACACACTTAAAAGAGTGATCCATTCCTAATGTGCCACACATGCTCGGATTCCCGTTACTTTTTTGCTGTAGAGGACAGCTTTTTGTGGACAGATACAAGAAGGTCAAAGTGCCGCCCTCTATTTACTTCCTCACGTCACTGCTGGTGAACGGCCCCCCACGAGAGGCAGTTATGGAGAACCCTTCCGTAGAGATGTTCGCCTCCTTCTGCATGCTGGCCGGACGTCGTGTTAAGAGGTGGGAGGACCCACACTTGACCCCACCGCACTCGGTATCACCCGAAAACGCATCGAAGAGGGAAGAGGATGTTGCACGCTATTTACCCATTTTTGTACCGATTTTTTTTGTACTTACCAGGTAAGGCCCACTGAGCTATATAGCTATTTAAAACTAAAATTTCAGAAGTTACCTGGCCACAAAGGATAGCTCAACCTCAGTGGCTTATCATATGGACATATATTGCAGCCTGGCACTCTAAACGCATGTTTTAAATGTGGAGGGAGAAACCGGAGGACCCGGAAAAAAATCAACGCGACCACAGGGAGAGAGAGAGACATACAAACTCAAAATATACAGGCGTCAGAGACAGGATCGAATCCACGACCTCCTGTATACCAGGCAAGGGAATCAACATCTCCAAGTCACCGCTGCACCCTAACATTGGCAGACTGGGTGGGAGAGGAGAAGCAATAGACTTCAGGCTGCACTAAAATAATTTCCAACATCTGGGGTGAAAGGCAAATAAGTGACTGTCGTTTTAAAAGTAAGAACACATAATAGTGTTGAAATTATATCTGGAGTACATTCAAAATGTACTGTGGTTCCAGTAAAACAGTGTTGTTTGGCGGGTACGACGCTATTGCCGCGGGGGTGTAATTCATATAATTTGTGCGTTAAGCTAATCTGATTCGTTTCCATCACCTTGGCTACAACACCTCCAAAGGGAAGGTCCTGCGTTGCTTCTAATAAATATCTGCGACATTGCAATATCCCTAGCCCCTGGAAACCACTCCTAGGCCCCTCCATGCCCCACCCGCAGCCATTCGCTCAGAGTCGGTTATCCCTCCAAACTCGTAAAACGTGGCATTGCCCCATGCTTGTTCAGGCCCTTCTGTCATCAGCGGCATGACTAAGCAATTGCAGGGCTGCACCTTTACCTCTGCAGGGGAACTCCTCTTGTCAGCATCGACGTAGGGGAGTGGCAGCACTTTTCGTGGATTATCAGAATCACGGATAAAAATATTCATCACGCTGTGCTTTGTGTGACAGTCGGACACCTTTGTGTGACAGTGTGTGCGTGCGTGTGTATGTTGAACCTCTTTTGGACTGCACATAGCCGACCGTGCTAATCGTCGGGTGTGTGGGAAATATTGACGCTCGACGATTTACTCGAATTGCAAAATAGACCATTGCCTCCGCACCTTTTGCATATCATTGCCATTTAATGGTAAATGTAATCATATATGCATTATAGAGCACCCCACATGAATTTAGCTTTATCTTTAGGCCTATTATTGCATAAACTGTGTACTCCTTCGGATATCCAATGTATTCCGCTGACATTGAAAAATAGCATCTTATCATTCGCCTAGCCAGCGCTAAAAATAAATTACGCTATGCGATGTTGCTAATGGAAATTATTATTTTCCTGAATTTTTTTTTGTTCGTAGGCTCAGCGAATCAGATCTGGGAGGAAGTAAAAAAAAAATCAGCGTGTCTACATCAATTTGTCAATTTATTTAACATCCTTTGCTTAAAGTGCATTCGCTTTTGTTGAAATTAAAGATTAATCCCTGGGCAGAGAACTGAGGAGATACAGATGTCGGCACTGCTGCCACATGCTTCTTCATTTTCACAAGCATACAGCGAGCGACCGTCACATGGTGAAAGTAGGCTAGGTTTTTTGGCCCAGTCCTGGCCAGCCACCTCAAAAGCTTGCGTACTTTACCAGGCGTTCTTCGTATTCACTGACATGTTAATTTTTTTCTCTAACCCCTCCAACTCTCTCTGCCTCCTCCCCCCTCTGTCTATTTAAGGCCTCGCCACAGAGTCAATCTCCCTCTCTGTGCCTGTGTTACTCTCTCTCTCTCTCTATGTATCTTGGTGATATCTGTATGTTATATGTCTGTCTATAGTTTTCTGGTTAGATTTTTTGTTGCTATTTCATTTATGCCTGATGATGATTGCTTGTGTTGCAATCGAAACGTCGTATGTTATTATTTAATTTATTATTTTATCTTTATACGTGACTTTACCGAAAGAACCAAAGAGTAATTCCTGCAGTCACGAAAGCTCCAAATTCAAGATTATTATATACGCTTCGGGCACGTGACAATTCACACCATTGATTTGTCAAGATTAAAATGAAGTTAAAGGTTAAGGTGCAGTCCTTGCAATTGGGAGAATGCCGCGACTGGTCAAAATACCTTCACTTTGAAGAGGAGGGGGACCACGCTTGATCCCACCATGCTTGATCCCACCACGCTTGACTGCCGATCGACTGCGCTCTCGATTTAACAAGGCACTAAGGTGTGCATTGCCCTACACAAGATGTGCAAATGCTCTCCGCCTTATCCAGACCACCAGCTCAAAAGAACTGATCGTGTGGTCATTTTTTGGTCAATTAGACCAGAAGCTCAAAGATTTGAGAATGAAACAAATTGTCGAAGGTTTTTTGTTTTGTGACCTGCACTAATTATTCTGTTGTGATGGGAGATTGTCATCATTTAGAGTTTCGACTAACTGAAATTTACCGCATTATTCGCTGCTCGGTGGACAGAAGTGGAAGGATTTGAGAAACGTGCACCATTGTTTCAATTGCCACGCCAGGGGCATTGAACCGGTAAACCTGGATCGCAGGTGCCATGTGTGAACTATACTGTCACGACAACATCCCATTTATTTTTTCAAGATATCGGGTCGCAAATTGACTCAAGCATTGATTTTCTGTTTGTTTATTATTCTGTCTCGTTTGTGCCGTTGCGATTTTGTATTGTATGTGTGTCTGTGTCACGTCTAATATGGCTTCGTCCACATGTCACATTTAATATGGCTCGTCCACTCCGCTGGCCAAAATGTAACAATGTCTTTCTCTCTCTCTTATCGCGAATATTCAATACTGGCATGAGGAACCAAACAGCCTCTCCAATGCTGTACACTTTCCACAGTGATTTATCTTCTCTCCATGTCGTCACGAGTCCCTACTCTACACCTTGTGGTGCTTTTCTCACCCCTCGACCTAGCCCCCCCCCCCCCTTTTTATTTTGTTGTCCCATGACTCTCTTAGTCATTTCTTCTAAATTTGGTAAAGTCACGTAGGTGAAAATAAAAATTCAAAATAACGTAAGAAAATAATAAAAAAATTAAAATACAATAAAATAAAAATGAAAATAATTAAATTAAATAACGACGTTTCGGAAGCAACACAAGCCTCCGTCATCAGCTAGGACAGCCACAGCAAGAAATACATTTCTCTTGGTCATCCTTTTGTATCTTAGTGCATTAATGGCATGTATCGTCGATTCTTAAATGTTCAATGCTGCGGTGGCATAATGGTTAGTGCACTGGACTTACATGCAGAGGTCGCCAGTTCGATTCGGTGCCCC
>NW_024705846.1:0-22069 GCF_018977255.1 Callorhinchus milii | reverse complement strand
AAGACACGAGTTTGAAATGTTTCAGACGCGTGTCTTGATGTCCAGAGAAACATGTCGAGACAAATGGAGAGGAAAAAATGGTTGAGTTGCACAGACCAGGTTTTGCTATGATCTTCTGAGTACTGGAGTCTATGTTTTTTTTATGATTTAATATTTACAAATGCAAAATTCTGCAATGTAGACACATATAGTTTTTGGGGGAAAATCTTATTCGCTGTTATTTTCACCGATGATTGGAGTGGTTTGTCCTGATATTCATATTTTGTTGTGGGTTAATGTCGCTGCGTGGCTAAAATCCGCGATTTATCATTGATGGGTAATTCCGAGTGCCGCATTTACAGGTGAGGTCCCGCCCATCACCACAACGTATCGGGAGTTCTGTACCTACTGAAGTGGCAGTCAGGTTCAACTTAAATAAAATATAAAAACACGAAGTGTATATCTTTTTTAATGTTACTTGTACAACTGAAAATGACAAAATGCACAAAACTTGTTTTTCCTAAGTATGCTGAACAATTTGTTCAGATGCTTAAGCTTCACGACATCAGCACTTGCAGCAGGTCATTTGTAATTCAAGAAAAATCCGTCAAACATTTTTTTGCAAATGGCATACGAAGTGCAAACCTAATGGCGAAGATAAGCAGCTGCATTGTCTACTGAGAGTGATCACAATGTCTAAGTAAAAATTCCCAATTATTTCCAATGGGACATGATCCAAACTGCAATGTCAAACCTTTGGTGCCACTGCAAAACATGCCATACCACAACATTTGGGCATTTTAAGAATGAACGCTTGTCTCAAATTCTGAAGACGTTTAAAGTAACTGCATTTGAATATTTTGAAAACCCTATGTTACATGCATACAGTACACACAGTAGAACACCATCAGTACAATTAAAGGTATTCAATTTGTAAAACTTAAATGGTGTAATGAAAAATGATAAAAGTTGCTCCTGTGTACAAAGAGTATTTCAGTTGTTTTGTTGCAAAAGAAGGCCAACATAAGAATTAGCTAGCAGAGGGAGGAAATAAATCTTTGGAAAATTGTTTACAAAAAGCAAATGAACACAATGTCTAAATGAAAAAGTAGGTGTTTACGCCTCACCAACAGAGCACAGATCATCACAAACGAATAACCAAATAATGTCCAGATTTACACTTTTTAGAGCTGTCAAATGATTACAGATTTCAATTTTTCAATAACCTCATCAGTTGCATACAAGATAAACAAAAAACATGCAACCAAATATTTAATAACGATGCAGAAAAACCTTCTACAAGTGGGTAACCGGGGCAGGAATTGCACAAACTCATGCTGTATTGCAAACACCAGCACCTCTAACAGACCTTTGTATTTTGTAATAATAAAATGTAAACTTGCACAACGGCCCATTGGGGCTACTGTGGCCTAATTCATGAATACAAAGTTTCGGTTTTAGCTCCATTTAGCCAAATATCTGCCAGTGACATACGTACACGCTGTGTTACAGACACCCCCACAGTTAACAGTTTTAATTAAAAGCAAAACACAGTACTAACCACTCCGCCTCCACATTACCATAATGGCTATTCTAGTAAACTATAAGCTCCGTAAAAATATGTCTATTCTTCAGATTAAACAGTCATGCATTTCTTACAGTGGACGCAGAAGATATACTGGTGCAAACAATAATAGATACATTCCTGCATTTAGTAGAGTACTGCCAACATGATAGTTTCCACAAAGATAAATGATGTGAAGTGCTTCAGTGAAAGCCGTGTAAATGATCAATAGCAGAAACAATTTTAAAACAAATTCTAGTTGCCATTATAATAGAAGCAAAATACACCAATTACTTGACAACCTCCAGCCAGAAGGCCAGAAATGTGGAGAAAATGAAGGAAATTGACAGGTCAAGCAAGAACTGGTAAATGGGAAGTTGACAAATCGGTCGTGATGCTCATTGTGGTGCATCTGGAAGCACGTAGAGGCTCCCCTCCCCACCCAGCCCACCCCCACACAGCCCCACCCAGCCCATCCCCTCCCCACCCAGCCCATCCCCTCTCCACCCAGCCCCACCCCTCCCACCCCCACACAGCCCCACCCTCCCCACCCAGCCCATCCCCTCTCCACCCAGCCCGACCCTCCCAATTTTGGATGCACGACGGACGGACGGACACAATAATCCCCTGTGGGCTGGTGGAACCAGGTGGTTCCTGCCAGTAATATCAGCATTGTTTGGGGACTCCTGGAATAGCAACGAAATTTCGCAGAACAAATGCGATGCAGTACAGCAAGTCCTCAACTTGCGCCGCTCCTATAGAAGCCGTTTCACTATAACGTCCCCAAACGAACTGGGGGACGTAATTAGATTTAAAATGCATTTGATTCATAAAGTTGTTTTGAACATTTAACGTCAAGAACGCCATCGTTCGGGACAGCGCACGTGACGACACGGCTCCCCCTAGTGGCCGCTAAAGCCACAGGTGACAACATCGCCGCCCACGCGATACTGAATGCAATCGATACTGAATACTGAATGCAATTGTACAGAAATGCATGCTAATGCACGATTTTTTATGAAACATTTTCAAATGCCTTATTAAAGCAGTTGATGTTATCCTCTTGGTTCTTTCGGTAAAGTCACGTAGAAGGAAAATAATAAAAATAAAACAATAAAATAATTATTTTATAAAAAGAATTATTTTCTTCTTGGTTCTTTCGGTAAAGTCACGTAGAAGGTAAATAATAAAATAAAAAAAATACAACATTTAATAATTCTCACGACGTTGCGTTGTGGCCGAAACGTCGTGAGAATTATTTTATGTTTTATTTTTATTATTTTATTATTTTCCTTCTACGTGATGACTTTACCGAAAGAACCAAGAAGATGAATCCCTGCAGTCACAAAAGCTTTAAATCAGTTGACGTTACACAACATGGAAATACATTATTTTGAACTCAAAAGCACGTAATAGAAAGAAAAACACCTCAACAATTCCTTGCTGTGGGTAAACCGTGTTGCTGGTTGCGTACACACACACACAAGCACACAGTTCCATCTTAGTAACAACAATACAAATATGCTGATAAATACTCTGTTTCTTTCGCTAAAGCCACATAGGTATAAAAAAAATTAACCCGTAAAAACAAAGTTTTTCACTATAAATCCTTTATATGCGTGGCATCGGTTTTATTTTATTATTCATTTCTGTTTTTCTTGAGTAAGAGTTTCATTTTTATCACATTGGTATTTTAAATTAAATATGAAAAAAAAATTCCTAAAAAGTTGAAAATTTTGGAAAAAAAATTCACGAAAATAAATTGTCACGCACAACGAGTCTGTGTGCAAAATGTCAGCTCGATTGGATCACGGGAAGTGGGTTAAAAAAACGACCGAAAGATTTGCACGGTCGTAAGCGCGCAAGCAAGCAAGCAAGTGAACTTAATAAAAAGGATTTAATAAACAAAACTAAATCACGACGTTTCGATTGCAACACAATCATCATCATCATCAGGTGGGAAAACCATAGCGAGAACATTGTTTTGCTACCTACGTGACTTTACCAAAAGAACCAAAGAGTACGGATCGCTGCAGTGACGACAACGTCAACTCCAGATCGCTGACAACCAAATCGTCCGTCGTGCCAGGCCGCCATGTTGGCCGGGTGGGTGGGCAGCACCCGCCACGGGCGGACAGAGCCCTGATTGGCTGAGGGCCGCGCGTGCGTCACGCCTCCCTCCCATTGGCTGCTGCTGCTGCTGCCGGTCAACTCACCCGCCCACGTGGTCAGAACGTGACCTCAGAAACAGCTGCGACGTTCGTTTCAACGCCCCAGGCGTCTCCTCTCTCTCACCTCTCTCTCGTTTGCCTTCCTTACGACGCTTTGCTCGACATTGTTTGTGTTGCTCTACACCAACTGCTGCTGTTGCAGGTTCGACGGCGGCTGGTGAATCCCGTAGCGGGTACGTGGCCAAACACGCGTCTCCCTCCTCCCTGTGCTACTCAGCGCTCACGCTCTTGACAGACAACTTGATCTCGTCCACATGTCTTAGCCACTCGGCGTTGTTGGATATGGACGTGATGAGTAATGTTACTAACTTTTTTAAAACACACGCTTTAATGAAATGTACCCTGCTGTTTGTAGATTTGAAGCTTTCGTGACTGCAATGATTCATATTCTTAGGTTTTTTCGGTAAAGTCACGTAGAAGTGAAATAATTAAATAAAGTAAACATAATAAAATAATATATTATCTTTTAATGTTTCATTTTTATTATTTTATTATTTTTATTAATAATATAAAAATATTTTTTTTCATGTTTTTACTTTTATTATTTTCATTAATAATATAATAGAATATATTTTTAATGTTTTATTTTTATTAGTTTATTAATTTTCTTCTACTACGTCACTTTACCCAAAGAACCAAGAAGATGAACCCTACTATTTCTAGATTTGAAGCTTTCTTGACTGCAAGGATTCATATTCTTAGGTTTTTTTGCTAAAGTCACGTAGGTAAAAAAATTTAAATTAATAAAAGTAAAATAAAAATAAAATAAAAATCACGACGTTTCGGAGGCAACACAAGCTTCCGTCTTCAGGTGGAACCGTCACAGCCCGCTTACTGTATCAAGTAACTTATTTTTTTTTTAATAAATTTTAATGTTTTACCTACGTGACTTTACTGAAAAAACCTATGTACCGTACGAGTAATGGAAGAACTCCAGCAAGTGACCCCGAGGCTTGCCGTGACACTATACACTACTACACGATACACTACACTATACACTACTATACACCACACTGTTCACTACTATGCACTTACACTATACACTACTATACACTACATTATACACTACACTATACACTACACTATACACTACACACTACACGATACACTACACTATACACTACTATACACTACACTGTTCACTACTATACACTTACACTATACACTGCTACACGATACACTACACTATACACTACTATACACTACACTATACACTACACGATACACTACTATACACTACACTGTTCACTACTATACACTTACACTATACACTGATACACGATACACTACACTATACACTACTATACACTACACTATACACTACTATACACTACACTGTTCACTACTATACACTTACACTATACACTACTGCACGATACACTTACACTATACACTGCTACACGATACACTACACTATACACTACTATACACTATACACTACTATGCACTACACTATACACTACTATACATTACACGAAACACTACTATACACTACACTATACACTACTATACACTACACATTATACACTTACACTATACACTACTACACGATACACTACACTATACACTACTATACACTACACTATACACTACTACACACTACACTATACACTACTATACACTACACTATTCACTACTATACACTTACACTATACACTGCTGCAAAAGTCCAGGCCAGAAAAAAACATGTTGTAGTTGTTGTTGACCAGTGTTATAAACACTTGATGTTTGTGTCCAGCAACGAGACGGCTTGCAGTAAAGTATGTCAAACACTTCGCCGCATTTCACCGTGGCACTCTATTCACTGATGGCCGTCGAGCGCGTCACCTCAAGCAACTCGACAAGGCCAAGATTACATCTGCATTCATATAAAGGGCAAACTTGTGATTGTGTGTGTTCAACATGTTTAGCGTACTTCCCGACATGCAACAAACTGGAAATTTGCCATGTGGGTACGTTCCAAACTGGACACCATGCACAAATTATAACAAGTATAACCCGTAAAAACAAAGTTTTTCACTCTAAATCCTTTATATGCGTGGCGGCTAGAGTCCTCTCGTCCTCTGGCTTGAGATGGCTGCCACCTATGGGTCAGATGATTGTGTGCCAGTATTAAGCAATTGGTAATTAAATATTTAATTTGTTTTCCCTAAACAGTGTAAAATTTTGGAAAAAAATTTTCACGAACATTAATTGTCTCGCACAACGAGTCTGTGTGCAAAATGTCAGCTCGATTGGATCACGGGAAGTGGGTTTAAAAACGACCGAAAGATTTGCACGGTCGTAAGCAAGCAGCAAGCAAGCGAACTTAATATAAAGGATTTAAAAATACACTTTTTGGGGGGGGGGGGGAGCTCAATAATGCAGTTATTTTTTGCACGGCAAGTGAGTTGTGATGTCAAATCCGCGCACGTGGAAGCTTAACGCAATGTAGTGTAGCGGGTAGCGCTACGCCGCGCTACGAAACCGGCGACCCGAGTTCGATTCCCGCTCACGGCCACCGCCGGTGACGATTATTTTAACCGCTCCTGGGCCTCCCCTAGGTCGACTCAGCCTCAAACGAATAACTGGCGTGGTGTGTGAACATCGCCAGTGGGGGGACAAAGGCGGCCGGGCGTGGTTTATCCAAGCCCCCAGGCGAAACCGGGTAGTGAAGCTAGTCTCGCTATTGATTATGCATCGTCAATTTTTCCATTTTCCGGTCACAATTTCATTTACACAACTTAAAATATCCGAATAATAAAATCACAACGAACAGTTCTTCCCCCCATCACCTGCTTCCCCACGTCGTCGTTTTCAAATCCTTGATATTAAGTTCACTTGCTTGCTTAGGACCGTGCAAATCTTTCGGTCGTTTTTTAACCCACTTCCCGTGATCCAATCGAGATGACATTTTGCACACAGACTCGTTGTGCGTGACAATTAATGTTCGTGAATTTTTTTTCCAAAAATTTTGTTTTTACGGGTTATACTTGTTATCAAGCGTTGCCTTATTCCTGCTCGACCCTCTCCCCCCTTCGTCTCCCCGCAATTCCGACTCCTCGGCCGGCGCCGTCCACGCACGCAGCTCGTGCCCCGGCTCGCCCCGACCCGGACAAATGGATCCTCTCGGCGCCGCCCTCGTCTGCCTGTGCTGCGCCGTCACCGCCGCCGCCTCCGCCCGCCGCTCGCCGCCGGCGCCCCCGCGCTACTCGGTCCGCGAAGAGGAGCCGCCGGGCACGCTGGTGGGGAACCTGGCCCGTGACCTGGGCCTCACCGCCGAGCAATTCCGCGCTCGCCGATTCCAAGCGCTGCGGGGCACCAACGGCTCCGACTACCTCGCCGTGAGCGCCGACGTCGGCGATGTGCGGGTGAGCCGGCGGCTCGACCGCGAGGCCGCGTGCCGCCGGGCGAGCGCCGCCGGCTCGGGTTGCTCCCTGCTGCTCGGCGCCGTCCTGGAGCGGCCCGCCGAGCTGGTGCGCGTCGTCGTCGACGTGCTGGACGTCAACGACCACGCGCCGCGTTTCCCGGCCGAGAGCGCCCTCCTCGAGGTCGCCGAGAGCGCCGCGGTCGGCACGCGCTTCGCGCTGGACGGCGCCCGCGACCCCGACGCCGGCGCCAACGCGCTGCGGGGCTACGCCATGGAGCCCGACGACGGCGCCTTCGCCCTGGAGACGCGCGACGGCGGCGGCGGCGCTTTGTCGCCCGTGCTGGTGGTGCGCCGCGCCCTGGACCGCGAGCGCCGGGCCGCGCACGAGTACGTGCTCACCGCGCTGGACGGGGGCCGCCCGCCGCTCAGCGGCACCGTCCTGCTCACCGTGCGCCTCCTCGACGCCAACGACAACGCGCCCGCCTTTGAGCGGCCCGTGTACCGGGCGCTGGTGCCCGAGGACGCGCCGGCGGGCACGCTGGTCGCGCGGCTCCACGCGTCGGACCCGGACGAGGGCGCCAACGGGGAGGTGGAGTACGCGGCGATGCTGGGGGCGCGCGAGACGGCGCACGACCTCTTCGCGGTGGACTCGCGCTCGGGCCTAGTCACCCTCGTGGGGGCCCTGGACCACGAGGAGGCCGACTCCCACGAGATGCACGTGCGGGCGCGCGACCGGGGGCCCGACTCCGTCCCCACTTACGCCACGGTGCTGGTGCGCGTCCTGGACGTGAACGACAACGCGCCCGTCTTGCGGCTGCTCGGCCGGTCGGCGACGCCGCTGCGGACTCCGCGGCCGCCGTCGTCGGCGTGTCCCGGGGGGCGTCGCCCGGCCACGTCGTGGCCTTCGTCCGCGTCCGGGACCGAGACTCGGGCGCCAACGGGCGCGTGACCTGCACGCTCGAGGGCGCGTCGGCCGCGGGGCTCGGCGCGGCGCCGCCGTTCGCGCTCCGCGCCTGGGACGGGGACGAGGTGTACGCGCTGGCAACGGCGACGCCGCTGGAACGCGGGGCGACCGCCGCCGCCGAGTACAACCTCACGGTGGTGGCGCGGGACGACGGAGCGCCGCCGCTCGTGTCGGTCAAGACGTTCACGGTGCGCGTCACGGACACGCGCCCCGAGGGCCGGCTCCCGGATGACGACGGCGGGGACGACGACGGGGACGGGGACGATGCCTTCGCGACGCCGTTCGTCACGGACGCGCGCCCCGAGGGCCGGCTCCCGGACGACAGCGACAGGGACGACGGCGACGACGGCGACGGCGCCTTCGCGACGCCGTTCGTCGCGGTCGTGGCGCTGGCCGCGGCGTCGTGCGTCCTGAACGTGGCCGCGGTGGCGGTGGTGCTGCGCTGCAAGCGGGAGAACAAGGAGCTACGCACCTACCGCTGCGGCGCGGCCGCCCGGGCCAGGACGCCGGCGCGTGACGAGCCGGGGGCGGCCGCCCGCTCCGGCGGCGAGGCGGCATCCGCCACCGCGCCCAACGCCTACGAGGACAAGTCCTTCCTGCCCTCGGAGGCGGCGGGCGCGGCAACGCCGGCGCTTGGCAAGCCCCCGCGTCGCCACCCTCTGCGCCGTGTGCCTGGCCGGCACGACCTCACACAGGTAGGCGACGCGCCGATGCGAGACGGCGCCCCCTTTTTCAAATGACCGCACGGGCCCAGGGAGGCCTGCCAAGCACTCCCCGCTGAACTTTCACTGCCGCGGCAATAACTTAAGAAATCTTGAGAATCAATCATCCGTCACGGTTCGTCATCCGCCCCCCTACGCACGTTGCGGCGTGCGCGGGGAGGGGGAATGACGTCTTTTTTTCCACGCATATCTCCGTAGACTGTCCGCGAAATTAAATTGCAATCAAGTATAAAATATGGGCGCATTGTGTACGATCGATTGAGTTTGCCGAAATTTCATCTGCATGCATTTTACTCCGGTTATCAATTATAATGTAAAGCAACTGATTTAAAGCTTTCGTGACTGCAGGGATTCATCTTCTTGGTTCTTTCGCTAAAGTCACGTAGAAGGGAAGTAATAAAATATTATTATGTTTTATTTTTATTATTTTATTACTTCCCTTCTACATGACTTTACCAAAAGAACCAAGAAGATAAAGCAACTGAATCGGAGAGGTTCATGGTTCGACCTCTACGCAAACCAACGTCCCTCAATCAGCAGCACGAAGGGGGGGGTGGGTTCCCACGCGTACCTGGGATCTGCTGGTGGCAGATGCTTAAGAGACTCAGAGAAGCGGATATAATGAGGAGGCACATTCGAAGGTACGAATCGTGGTGCCACGCGTATTAAACGCTCGCTGAGATCCGAGCACTCCTTTTGGCGAGCTTAATATACGTGTAATAATGGTCATTGAGGCGACTCCTGGAATCTGGTCTTTAATTCACTTTTCATAAACAGCTTTCCTTCACGCTGCTGACAGGCAGCGTGAGAGGGACAGATAGAGAGAGAGAGACACACGTAGCCACGTGGCAACCCGGAGCCCCGCTCCCGCGTGGCCCCCTTCCTCCGTTCGTTCCCGTTCTGACCACGTGTCGCTCGTCTCCACCCCTTTTTAATACCCGGGTCACGTGGTACGTTTCCACCAAACCTGGTTAGCCTCCATGGATTCTTCCAGACTCCATCGTAGGCTCCCGGGACCACGCCCCTGACTCGTCTCCCCATTGGCTGTGGCTAAAGCCAGCAGAACCAATCATCTACAAACAGCTGTTACCTTGCCATCACGTCAGGGCCACGCCCCCAGGCTTCCCCCATTGGCTGTGGACCAGGACCGGCAGAGCCAATTATCGTGACGAGTTGTGATACGTCAGTGAGCCGGATATATCCTCACGTTACACACGTTTAAAGAACACGAAACCCGTGGTACCAGCGAGGACCCTTCTTCAAACGTGCGAGCGTGCGTGCGAGCGAGCGTGCCGTGGGCTCTCTGCACAAGGGGTCTGCGTGCCCATTCGTGGACAGACGTCGGGCGCTGACGTCGGCACAATGACCCTGCTGCGTACGGATTGCTCCTGTTACTAAACAAAACGGTGAATGTTGCAATCTTCCGTGGTGAGAATGGAAGTGAAGAAAATGTCACGCGCTGGCGATATACAAAACTAACAGATTGAACGTGCACATACGCGGCGCTTGCCCGCACGCGATCGTGAGTTCGAAGTGCGTGAATGACGACGGGCGTGCCCCCGTTGATCTTTTGCAGGACAACAACAATTTCAATCGACAGCAGCAGCAGCAGTCGTCTAGAAGGTGAGCGTTTACCACGTCACACACGCGAACCCTTCATTTGTTCAGCATCCGGCCTCGAAATCATAAAAAAAATAATTATTAAAAGTTAATAAAGTAATAATGGAAATAAAATAAAATAATAAATCACGACGTTTCGGAGGCAACACAAGTCTCCGTCATCAGGTGGGACCGTCACAGCTAAAAATTACTGCATCAAAATCAAGTTCCGTTTTGCGCCGGTAATTTGCAGACTGAGCGGATGTCGTGACTTTGCGGTGCATTTAGACAACAACAACATCTAGACAACAACATCTAGACAACAACAACAACAACATTTAGACAACAACAACAACAACACCCCATGGGAGAGGGGCGGTGGGAAGGCGGTGTTGTGCGTTGGCAGAATCCCGTGCTCTGAGGCAGAGGTCACAACCGGTACCCGATACCCGTACCCTACCCGATACCCGGCTACCCGTACCCGGCCGGGTACAGGTACGGGTAGACCGTGAGTCACTGGTGAGTCACCGTTTGTCACTCATTTCCCAACGTCTTGTCTCTTCTCACAATTCAAGTTCCTAGAATCAACCCACCCGCGCCTGCAACATGGCTTCATCCCAGAGGTCGCAATCAGGTACCCGATACCCGTACCCGCCAGGTACGGGTAGGGTACGGGTACGTAGGGTACGGGTACGGCCGGGTACGGGTACCCGTTTGCGACCCTGGTGCGGCCGGGTACGGGTAAGGAATCAAAACCCGTTTGCGACCTCTGCTCTGAGGTGGCCATATTTCCTGGCAAATGCTAAAACAGTCGGGATGCGGCGAGTGTTCAATTAAATGCCGGTTGTGGGAAATCCAAAATGTAAAAAAGAATTCCAATGCCGACCAGTCTGTATAATTAACGCTCGGTGACTATTATCGCCTTCAGTGAGAAACTTTGAAAGCTCAGCATGTCGGCCTTGGCTCAATATCATCCGGAGCCATGTTGGCACAATGTGTGTCAATTCACATCCGAAGAATGTACGGCGTTTATTTTTCAGAAAATAAAAAAAAACTCGGCAGGCACACGCGCACAGCCGTAGCGTCTGAAAATATCCTTTAGCTGATAAACAACTCGCTCCTAATACGGCACGCGACGGCGTTTTGAAAGGATTTGGGGGAGTCTCGCTCCAGAAATCTCTGCACGCGCTTGGGCACTCAAGCTCTTTGTAAGCTTGCAGCGGCACCCGTCAGAGCCAGTCCACAATCCCCCTTGTGCAGAGAGCTGGCGCTCTTTCACACTCTTTGGTTACGTAGTTAAAAAATTAAATAAAAATTCCGCCCCCCCCCCCCCCGTTTTAACTCACTGGCCATCTTCTGCATCATAAGAAATGATGTCACCAGCTTGTCCCCCCCCCCCCCACGGCCCCCCCGGCCCCTCCCCCCCCCCCTCAGGCTGTATATAATCTCGTGTCTCTTCGAGTTGTCTTCACTTGATGCAGTAATTCTGCTGTGACGGTTCCACCTGAAGACGGAAGCTCGTGTTGCCTCCGAAACGATTCAATTTAGTTGTTTTTAAATCCTTATATTAAGTTCACTTGCTTGCTTGCTTGCGCGCTTACGACCGTGCAAATCTTTCGGTCGTTTTTTAACCCACTTCCCGTGATCCAATCGAGCTGACATTTTGCACACAGACTCGTTGTGCGTGACAATTTATTTTCGTGAAAATTTTTTTCCAAAATTTTACACTTTTTAGGAAAAAAATTTCATATTTAATTTAAAATACCAATGTGATAAAAATGAAACTCTTACTCAAGAAAAACAGAAATGAATAATAAAATAAAACCGATGCCACGCATATAAAGGATTTATAGTGAAAAACTTTGTTTTTACGGGTTAATTTTTTTTCCCATTTATTTTATTCTTTAACTACGTGACTTTACCGAAAAAACCAAAGAGTATGATTAACTAACACATTTAACGGGCACTTACGCAGCGCCTTGCCCGCCGCACGCGATCGTGAATGCGCAGTGCGTGAATGGCGGTGGCGTGCCCCGTTGATCTTTTGCAGAGGCCTTGCTGTTTCTTGGAGCCCAACAATCGACTGCAGCAGCAGTCCAGCAGGTGAGCAGCGTTTAGCGCGCCGCACACACGAACCCTTCACTTCTTCAGCGTCCGGCCTCGAAATCAAGTTCCGTTTTGCGCCGGTAATTTGCAGACGGACAATAACAACACCATGGGAGAGGAGCGGTGGGAAGGCGCTATTGTGAGTTGGCAGAATCCCGTGCTACGAGGTGGCCACATTTCCTGGCAAAGCGTTCAATTAAATGCCGGTTGTGGGAAATCCAACATAAAAAAAAATTCGAATTCATATTCTTAGGTTTTTTCGGTAAAGTCACGTAGGTAAAAAAAATAAAATTAATAAAAGTAAAATAAAATAAAAATCACGACGTTTCGGAGGCAACACAAGCTTCCGTCTTCAGGTGGAACCGTCACAGCCACGACAGCTGTATCAATTTTATTTTTACCTACGTGACTTTACCGAAAAAACCTAAGAATATGAATCCTTGCAGTCACGAAAGCTTCACATCTAGAAATTCCAAAGCCTACCCATCTGATAAATGAACGTTCGTTGACCATCGCCTTCAGTGAGAACGTTTAAAAGCTCACCATTTGGGCCTTGCCTCATTGTTATCCGGAGCCACGTTACGTGCCGCGCTATTTATTTCCGAGTGGCTTTTTCACGTGTACGTGTGTATGTTATCTAATCTGGATTATCCGGCTGAAAATGGATGTAGAATTGAGCCAAGCAAGCGAAAAACAAGAGAGAAACAACAAAAAATTAACCCGTAAAAAAAGTTTTTCACTATAAATCCTTTATATGCGTGGCATCGGTTTTATTTTATTATTCATTTCTGTTTTTCGTGAGTAAGAGTTTCATTTTATCACATTGGTATTTTAAATTAAATATAAGGAAAGTCGTATATAAGGATTATAAGGTTTTCAGTTTTTGTATGATTGTTTATATTGTACATTTTTGTTGTTTTCTTGAATAATTTTCTGTGTTTAGGAAAAATATATGATTGTGTTAGTGAAATTTTTTTTTCCTAAAAAGTGGAAAATTTTGGAAAGAAATTTTCACGAAAATAAATTGTCACGCACAACGAGTCTGTGTGCAAAATGTCAGCTCGATTGGATCACGGGAAGTGGGTTAAAAAACGACCGAAAGATTTGCACGGTCGTAAGCGCGCAAGCAAGCAAGTGAACTTAATATAAAGGATTTAAAAATGACACGTTAAAAAGACCAAAATCACAGGACCTATGTCATGGGCGCTGTGTATTTCAGTTGCACGTGTAGTGGGTTCAAATGGGACGCGCACGTAATCGGAGGCACGCTTATTGATTCAACTTCGTCAGCACTTGAAGGTAACGGCCCCTTCACCCGGACTTGTCAGGGATATCCCCCCAGCGCTATCATCCACAACTCATCTGGCCCCAGTTCCTCCACTAGGGTGCTAGGGGAGGCTCTCTGATCCGGCCCTGGTTCAGCACGGATCACGGCACTCGACCATCGGATTGGCCACGGCTCACGGCGATGACGACGGGATAGCGCCGCGGCGGTGAAGACGTCGCCACCTCTTGCAGGTGACGGTGACGGCCGGTCCGAGGCTCTGGACCGCTCGAGCCCGTGCCGGACGCCCAACTTGAACGGAGTCGAGGGTAGGCCCGGCGGCGACGGCGGCGGCGCTTGCCGCGAGGGGGTCGACGTGGCCGTGGCGACGGGCGACGGACAACGCCCCCGCGGGCGGCCCCCGCCGCGCCCCCCACGCTCTCCACGATCGGCGAGGAAGACTCGGAGCACGGGGCGCCCACCCCGAGCGCCGGCCGGCGCCACCACCCAGTAAATATCAACGGAGTGTCCGTGTCACATGGGCCTGGGGCAGCTAACGGTGCCGAAGGAAGCCGCTTCCTCGTTCTGTTTTGATGGCGTTCCATTTCATGCCGCATCCACACGCACACGTGCACACACACGCGCACACACACGCACACACACACGCCACACACGCACACACGCACAGACACACGCACACACACGCACGACAGACACACACACACGCACACACACACACGCACACACACACCACACACACACGCACAACACACACACACGCACACACACGCACACACACACACACGCACACACCACGCACACGCACACGCACACACACGCACACACACACACCACGCACACACACACGCACACACGCACCACACACGCACACACACGCACACACACGCACGCACACACACACGCACACACACGCACACACACGCACACACACACACACGCACACACACACACGCACACACACGCACACACACGCACACGCACACACCACGCACAAACATGCACACACGCACACACACACACGCACACACACGCACACCACACCACACACCCCACACACACACGCACACACACACGCATGCACACACCACACACACACGCACAGACACACACGCACACACACGCACACACACACACACACGCCAGCACGCACGACACACGGACACACACACGCACAGACACACGCACACACACGCGCACACACGCACACGCACACACACACACACACACACGCGCGCACACACACGCATGCACGCACACACGCACAGACACACGCACCAAGACCACACACACACGCGCACACACACACACTCACAGACACGCACACACACGTGCACACACGCACACACACACACACACCACGACGCACAACACACACGCACGCACACACACACGCACACACATACACTCGCACACCACACACACACGCACACACACAAGAGGTCGCCAGTTCGATCTCCTGGCACAGCAGAGAGGAATCAATGTGTGTGTGGGGGGGAGGCGGTGTAAAGTTTCTTCAATGACCCCTGCCTCTGCTGTCCACCCAGCCAGCATGCATTGTGGCTGCATCACCACCAGTCAGTCGATTGGCAGGTCACATGTTAGCTAGCAGGGGGTAGAATTGTGGGTCACCCCCCCCCCCACCTCTTCTAAGATATGCGGCCGGCGTAGAAAGAGCAGGTTAAGGCGCTATCCGGAGCTCCCTACGTTGGGGGCGCCATGTTGCCAGCGCTTTGGCACGAGCGAAGAAATTGCAGGGCTGCTCCTTTACCTTCATCCTTGTTGACGCCACCATCGACGTTTTACGAGTTGCGTATTTACGGTCTGTGTCTAGAGCCCAGTGGTTCTTAACATTTTTGGAGGTACCGAACCCCACCAGTCTCACGTGCGCATTCACCGAACCCTTATTAATTGGAAAAGTAAAATGTGATTTTTTCAAATTCAAAACATAGGTACATGTTTTACTGGTGCACAATCACACGAGTCGGGAGTGTGTCGTAACCTCCGCCGAACCCCTGAGACTGACTCACGGAACCCCTGGGGTTCGATCGAACCCAGGTTAAGAACCACTGGTACTCTAGACCAAAGAAGAAGCTAATTCAAATGGCGCTAGGCATTGCCATGAACATTTGTTTAATGGTGAGGAGCCTATGTATTTCCACTATTTTGTTGTTGTTTGTTTTGGTCGATGACAATCTCATTTCTAAGTGAAGGTTATTGACAGAACAAGCAAACGCGTGAGCGCTTGGCTGAAGTGTACTAATGAGCAATTGTATAAACATATTTGCATTCCTATCACACGTTTTTCATTTTTCCCCGCAGCAATTACTCTAAATGCAAAGGCATGTTTTAATAAGATATTGTTACGTAACAATTCCAGGTTAATGTTGTTTGGTGAACCAAAGCAGGAATTGGCACTTCTTCAATGACTGCATCTATAACTCTGAACCGTCCTGTGGGGAAAACTCAAAGGTGGCAGCGGCAATATTCACTTGCAGCAGGGCAGCTACAAGCCGCTCTCTTGTTCATTGTTGAATCGGTTAAAACTGGTCACCGAATTTGGGCTTTTCTTTCTTTTTTCCAAAGCAACACATTCTAGTTATGTTTGTTTTGTTAAAAAAACTATAATTCATGAAAACAAGCAGTTAACTCAAATTTATGGTGTTGTTGTTTTAGATGTAAATAATGTTTTATTATATATATGCAAATGTTGGCTATAGATTGCATTCATTTGTGAACCAACAAATTAAATATTCAATCAATCAATTCATTGTCTTTATTTTCATACAGGTGATTGAGTCTCTTTCTCGAGGGAGATGTGTGTTGCAAAACTATTCAGCCAGTCGAGGGGCAGCTGCAAAGTTGTAGACAAGTCATCTGAATGGCAGTCCACAATTTGAATGTCAGCCACATCTTTCTTGCCGGCTCTGTCAATTGGCAGTAATTTCTACAAAATCATTTGAGTTGTGCATCAGCTGTCTGAAGCATGTTTGGCAAGTTGCGAATTTATTGGTTTGCGAGTGCAACACAATAGAATGAAGAGCCAATGTGACGATTATCTGAACCGGTTCTGGCTCCCCTAGGTGACTCAGCCTCAAATGAGTACCTGGTGCGGTGTGTAGTAAACATCGCCACTGGGGAGACAAAGGCGGTCGGGCGTGGTGCTGGCCACCCACCCCCTCGTGTGCCGTTCTGGCCTTCATAGGTGCTCGCTAACAGCACTTGCCCCTACAGTCTGTTACAGGCTACACGGTGGATCTTTATATGTATCTGGTGTGTCAATTGTTTCTGTGTCCATGTGTGTGTGGAGCAGTATTTTAGTGGTGAGCGCTGTAATATTCCCGACCACGGCTCACATCAGTGGCGAGTGATATCAGCATTGGTCCTGGACCTCGTCTAGGTTGACTCAGCCTTAAACGAGTCCCCAGTGCGGTGTATAAATACCGCCACTACTGGGGACAACAGCAGCTGAGCCCACGCCAGTCTGCAGAGGTGCGATTGCTCGTGGTTCTGCGTGTGTCTTGGTCTGTCGTGGTTCGCGACCTGCGCTACAAACCCGGCAAACTCGGAGTCTGCTTCTGGTGACGATTGTTTGAACCGGTTCTGAGTCTCCCCTAGGTCGACTCAACCTTAAACGAGTACCTGGTGTGGTGTGTAACCATCACTCGGTGTGCCAGTGCCGGCCTTCGTAGGTGTTCGCTAACGGAACGTGCCACGACAGCCTTTACAGGCTACACGGGGATCTTTGTGTCGATTTGTGCGTGCATGTGTATGGGCGTGCGTGTGTGCGTGTGTGCACGTATGTGTATGCGTGTCAAGATCGGCCTCTGTGGAGGAGGCTCGTGAAGGACGCTACTGGGCAGTTGGAGGCAGTCGCCCTCCAACAACAACGGAGGGCGGAGGAGCGACGCTCACAACAACGAGCGGAGCGCCGGGTGGCTAAAGCACAGCAAGTTGGCACAGTAGGGGGCACAGGTGGTGCATCAGCCAGTCATCTCGGTCATCTCGGTCAGTCGACCCGTGGCACCTGCTGGGTCTGCCCCGTGACCTCCTGCCAGCGGGCGTTCGACACTTCACGTGGCCTCAAGGTGCACTTGGCCTGGCACAAGCGTCGTGGTGACGTCACCGCCCCTTAGTGGCGAATGCGGTTGTTGTTGTTGTGTGTGTTGATGTTTGTAATTGCAAGTGCACATTAGGCACAGGCCTGAACCGGAGTTTCTTGCTTGAGGGTCACGTGACAGCCCGTCCAGCCGTCAGGTCACGTGACTTATCGACCCTCGGAAAGCTTTCCCAGCTGCCCGTCTGTCTGTCCCGTGGCCCCATCTCCCTCCCTCTCCCTCCTCATCTCTCTCGCTTTCACGCGGACAGCTGGGGAACCACCACCCACCACCACCACCACGCACAGCACACACACAACCACTGCTTTCTTATTAAGATAATCTGTTCATCTGCTCTCATGAGAATAGCTCTTTTTTAAATCCTTTATATTAAGTTCACTTGCTTGCTTGCTTACGACCGTGCAAATCTGTCGGTCGTTTTTTACCCCACTTCCCGTGATCCAATCGAGCTGACATTTTGCACACAGACTCGTTGTGTGTGACAATTAATTTTCGTGAAATTTTTTTTCCAAAATTTTACACTGTTTAGGGAAAACAAATTAAATATTTAATTACCAATTGCTTAATACTGACAATCATCTGACCCATAGGTGGCAGCCATCTCAAGCCAGAGGACGAGAGGACTCTAGCTGCCACGCATATAAAGGATTTATAGTGAAAAACTTTGTTTTTACGGGTTATACTTATTTCATCTTAAGATTTGTTTAAGACAATTAAATGTGGGCGTCCGTCATACAAGCGGGAGAAAAGTGGAGCACCCGAAGTAAAACCCACGCTCGTTAATGGTAGCGACACCCCCTGCCCCCCCCCCCGTCCGTTACAGACGGTAACAGACGGAGGAGGTCAGTCCATTGGCTGTACCGCCTTTCTCACGACGAGCCAAGGAAGCGCGACTTCCTCCTCCTCGACGCCCGCGTCGAAGGGAGATTCGCAGCGTTTGCTCAGTGACCCACCAACCCTCGCCGCTTGCCTGCCGCAGCGCTCGCTAAACAGGCAGCAGCAGCGTGGCCACCAACGCCACTTGCCGGGCTTTGATCACAGCATGGGACACCGGCCACAAACGCGAATTTTCGCTCGACCTTTTTAGATATGTCGATGGAAGTGTGTGTTATTATTATTTTGTGTTGCTGTTGTTGTTGTCGCCCATTTGTTCGCGGACTTTGATGGCTGACGGTCAAGAATCGTGACAGAAGGGAGCAAGCGGCACGTGGCCACGGCAATCTGGTGAGTGAGTAGGTGAGTGAGTAGGTGAGCGAGTGAGTAGATGAGTAGGTGAGCGAGTAGTTGAGTGAATAGGTGAGTGAGTAGGTGAGTGAATAGGTGAGTGGGTTGGTGAGTGAATAGGTTAGTGAGTAGGTGAGTGATTGAGTAGGTGAGTGGGCTAGTAGGATAGTGAGTGGGTGAGTGAGTAGGTGAGGAGTAGGTGAGTGGGTGAGTAGTGAGTGATAGTGAGTGAGTAGGTGAGTGAGTGGGTGAGTGAGCGAGTGGGTGAGTATGTGAGTGACTGAGTGGGTGAGTAGGTAGGTGAGTAGGTGACTGAGTGGGTGAGTGAGTGAGCTGAGTGGGTGGGTATGTGAGTGACGAGTGGAGTGATCGAGTGGGTGAGTATGTGAGTGAGTGACTGAGTGGTGAGTATGTGAGTGAGTGACTGAGTGGGTGAGTAGGTGAGTGAGTGGGTGAGTAGGTGAGTGAGTGGGTGAGTAGGTTAGCGAGTGGGTGAGTATGTGAGTGAGTGACTGAGTGGGTGCTGCTGCCGCTTTCACTGCCTCTCCCCCCTCCTGTCCTCTCTCCCTGCCTCTGTCACTCTCCTCCTCGTCTTCTTGGTGTCTTTACGATCACAACGTAACAAAATGCTCGGTGTGTTCGGCAAATTGATTTCGTTCGTGTCGTTTTTTGTCTTTTTTCAATGCTTCGTCTTACATAATTCCTCCTCACTCTATACAACTCCACGTGTCGCTATTTGTTTTTCTTTTTTCCTCGCCCCCCCTCTTTTTTTAGGGCTTCCGCTCATTTATTAATGTACTTTTAGTGTTTCACAGAAGGAATAAACATTTTCATTTACTTCAACGTCTTGTTCTTGTTGTTGTGTTCACGGCGTGCTGCCCAGTCGCGTGGGCTGTTGCTGCTTCTTGTGCAGCTGCTGCTTCTGCTGCTGCTGCTTCTTGTGGAGCTGCTGCAGCTGCTTGTGCAGCTGCTGCAGCTGCTTCTGCTGCTGCTGCTTCTTGTGCAGCTGCTGCTTCTTGTGCAGCAGCTGCGGCTGCGCGCAGTAGCGCTCCAGCACGAGCAGCGAGCAGGCGCGCAGGCAGCACGCTTCTGTGATGCCGCCTAGCTGCTGCCGCTGCCGCTGCACGCCAGCTGGTGGCGCCGCGTAGAAGCCTCGCCCGTTGCATACAAACGCCAAGGCGTCGACCAGCTGGCTCCCGCACAGAGTCAAGGCCGCGCTTTGGTGGTGGAGTAGTACGCACAGCGCCAGCGGCGCCAGCAGCCACAGCCGCTGGGGACGCGGGTGGCGGGAGGCCATGACTCTGTGCGGCAGGAGGCCCATGCTGCTGCTGCTGCTGCTGCCGCCCCCGTGGGTTGTTGTTGTCGCGGTGACGGTGGCAACTGCGAAGCGCGCGCGTCGCTCTCTCGGGGGGGGGTGGAGTGGGGGGATGGTGGGGGAGAGTGGGGGGAGTGGTGGGGGAGAGTGGGGGGGGGAGAGTGGGGGGGGGGAGTGGGGGGGGAGGTGGGGGAGTGGTGGGGGGAGAGTGGGGGGGAGTGGGGGGGGAGAGTGGGGGGGAGAGGGGGGGGGGTGGGGGGAGAGTGGGGGGGGAGTGGTGGGGGGGGAGAGTGGGGGGGAGAGTGGGGGGAGTGGGGGAGAGTGGGGGGAGTGGGGGGAGAGTGGGGGGAGAGTGGGGGGAGTGGTGGGGGAGAGTGGGGGAGTGGTGGGGGGAGAGTGGGGGGGGGGGGAGTGGGGGGGAGAGTGGGGGGAGTGGGGGGGGAGAGTGGGGGGGGAGAGTGGGGGAGAGTGGGGGGGGAGAGTGGGGGGAGTGGGGGGGGAGAGTGGGGGGAGTGGGGGGGAGAGTGGGGGGAGAGTGGGGGGGGAGAGTGGGGGGGAAGTGGTGGGGGGAGAGTGGGGGGGAGAGTGGGGGGAGTGGGGGGGAGAGTGGGGGGGAGTGGTGGGGGGAGAGTGGGGGGGGAGAGTGGGGGAGTGGGGGGGAGAGTGGGGGAGAGTGGGGGGGGAGAGTGGGGGGGGGGGAGAGTGGGGGGAGTGGGGGGGAGAGTGGGGGAGAGTGGGGGGGGAGAGTGGGGGGGGAGAGTGGGGGAGTGGTGGGGGGAGAGTGGGGGGAGTGGGGGGGGAGAGTGGGGGGGAGGGGGGGAGAGTGGGGGGAGAGTGGGGGAGTGGGGGGGGAGAGTGGGGGGGGGAGGTGGGGAGAGTGGGGGGGGAGAGTGGGGGGGAGTGGGGGGGGAGAGTGGGGGGGGGAGAGTGGGGGGAGTGGTGGGGGGAGAGTGGGGGGGAGAGGTGGGGGAGAGTGGGGGGGGAGAGTGGGGGAGTGGTGGGGGGGAGAGTGGGGGGAGGGGGGGAGAGTGGGGGGGGGAGAGTGGGGGGAGTGGTGGGGGGAGAGTGGGGGAGGGTGGGGGGGAGGTGGGGGGGGAGTGGGGGGAGTGGTGGGGGAGAGTGGGGAGTGGTGGGGAGAGTGGGGGGAGAGTGGGGGAGGGGGGGAGGAGTGGTGGGAGGGGGGAGAGTGGGGGAAGTGGTGGGGGGAGAGTGGGGAGTGGTGGGGGGAGAGTGGGGGGGGGAGAGTGGGGGAAGTGTGGGGGAGGAGAGTGGGGGGGGGGAGAGTGGGGGAAGTGGTGGGGGGAGAGTGGGGGGGGGAGAGTGGGGGAGAGTGGGGGGGGGAGGGGAGGAGTGGGGGGAGTGGTGGGGGAGAGTGGGGGAGTGGTGGGGGAGAGTGGGGGGGAGAGTGGGGGGAAGTGGGGGAGAGTGGGGGGAGTGGTGGGGGGAGAGTGGGGGGGGGGAGTGGGGGAGTGGTGGGGGGAGAGTGGGGGGAGTGGTGGGGGGGGAGAGAGGGGGGGGAGAGTGGGGGAGTGTGGGGGGAGAGTGGGGGAGTGGTGGGGGGAGAGTGGGGGGGAGAGTGGGGGAAGTGTGGGGGAGAGTGGGGGGAGTGGGTGAGT
>NW_024705845.1:0-22086 GCF_018977255.1 Callorhinchus milii | reverse complement strand
GGGTGATGACCCGAGCAGGGGGGAAATGGTCAGGGTGAGGGGAGGGAGCGAGGTGGGGGGAAATGGTCAGGGTGAGGGGAGGGATGGTAGGGAGCGAGAAGGGGAAGAGAGTCGAGAGGGGAGCTGAAGGCTCGGTCAAAGAGAAAGGTTTTGAGACCGGCCTTGAAGGAGGAAAGGGAGGAAGCAAGTCGAAAGCACTGGGGAATAGAGTTCCAGAGCCTCGGGGCTGAGAGGCTTAAGGCCCGACCACCAATGGTAGGGCGATTGGGGCGGGGGACGTGGAGCAGACCGGAGCCGGAGGAACGGAGGGTACGGGCAGGTAGGTAGGGGAATAGTATGTTGGAGAGGTAGGAGGGAGCAAGGCCGTGAATGGCCTTGTACGTGAGGATGAGGGTCTTGAAATCAATCCTCTGGGGGATGGGGAGCCAGTGGAGGCGAGCGAGGGTGGGAGTGATGTGGTCCCGAAGCCTGGTGCGGGACAGTACACGAGCTGCAGAGTTCTGGATGACCTGCAGCTTGTGGATGGAGGTGGCGGGAAGGCCGGCGAGGAGAGAGTTCCCATAGTCCAGCCTTGAGGTGACAAAGGCGTGAACCAGGGTTTCAGCAGCGTGAGGGGTGAGGTAATGCCGTAGTCTGGCGATGTTCCGGAGATGATGGAAGGCGGTGCCAGTTGTGGTGCGGATGTGAGGGAGAAAGGACAGCTCAGGGTCGAACAAAACGCCGAGGTTCCTGACTGGCTTTGAGAGGTGGAGAGTGCAGCGTTGGATGCTGATGGTGTCAGCGCCTGAGGTGCGGAGGCGCTGACGTGAGCCAATAAGGAGGGCCTCGGTTTTTCGCACGTTGAGCTGAAGAAAGTTGTCTCTCGTCCAGGATTCGATGTCGGACAGGCAGGCTGTCAGGACATCGGTGGTCGTGGAGTTGAGAGGAGAGGAGGAAAGGTAGAGTTGGGTGTCATCCGCATACATGTCGAAGTTAACACCATGTCTGCGGATGATGTCACCAAGGGGGAGCATGTAGAGGGTGAAGAGGAGGGGACCGAGGACAGAGCCCTGAGGGACACCACATGAGACAGTACGGAGGGTGGAGGAGGAGGCGTGTCGAGACAAAGTGAAGACGGTGAGAAAGGTACGACCTAAACCAGTCAAGGACAGTGCCTTGAAGGTTGAGGTGGGAGGACAAGCGGTGGAGTAGGATAGCGTGATCGACCGTATCGAATGCTGCCGATAGGTCGAGGAGGACGAGGAGACAGAGGGAGCCCTGGTCACAGATGGTCAGGATATCGCTGGTGACCTTGACCAGGGCAGTTTCTGTGCTATGGGCAGCACGGAAACCTGACTGAAGGGGTTCGAAAAGTGAATGGGTGGACAGGAAAGAGCGCAGTTGGGAGGCGACGACTCTTTCCAAGACCTTGGAGAGAAAGGGGAGGTTGGAGATGGGCCGGTAGCTTGATAGCTGCGACGCATCAAGGGAGGGTTTTTTCAGGGTGGGCCTGATGATGGCAGTTTTTAATGGAATGGGGACAGAGCCAGAGGAGAGGGACAGGTTGATGATGTCAGTGATATGTGGGGCAAGAAAGTGGAGCTGGGAGATAAGAATTGGAGTGGGGATGGGGTCAAGGGAGGAGGTGGTTGGTTTTAGGGACAGGATGAGTTCAGTGACAGAGGGTGGGGAAACGGGTACGGAGGTGTGTAGGGGAGGATGGGTAGCAGTCGGAGTGTGGGAGGGAAGGGGTGGGTGGTGGGTGGAAGTTGGAGGGGAAGTGACCGCGGAGCGGATTCCCTTGATCTTGGATTCAAGGAAATCCAGCATCTCCTCGCAGTGAAGGTTGGAGGAACCGGGTTGTGGTGGAAAACAGTAGCCTGGGGTTGTTCTTCGCCTCCAGGATTATCCTGGAGTAGAAGGACGACTTGGCCGAGGCTAGAGTGGAGCGGTAAATTTTGAGGAGGTCCAGCCAGATTTGTCGGTGGACCGTTAGGCCAGATTTGACACATGTGCGTTCAACAGCCCGCACCTGGCTTTTCAGTGAGCGTAGGTGGGTGGTGTACCAGGGGGAGGAGCGGGAGTAGGAGACAGTGCGGGAAGTGATGGGGGCAAGAGTATCGAGTGTGGAGGAGAGGGTATTGTGGAGGAGGGAGAGAGGAGAAGAGGTGTCAGTGAGGGTTGAAGGCCAGAGGGAGAGGAGTTCAGAGGACTCCAAGGCATCGGTTAGGGATTGTGGGGGTAACTTCTTCCAAGGGCGGTAGAAGATGGTGGTGGGTCTGGTGGAAGTGGGGAGGGGGGTGGAGGAGGTGAAGGAGATGAAGTAGTGGTCAGAGATGGCCTTGTCGGTAATAGTGACATCCGAGACACTGAGGCCCCGGGTGATGACCAAATCGAGTGGGTGGTCGTGACTGTGAGTGGGGGAGTTTATGTGTAAGGAGAGGTTGAGTGAAGAGAGCAGGGAAGAGAAGTCTGTGGAGATGGAGCAGTAAACGACGTCAGCAATAAACACCTTGTCTCCGATGTTTGAATTAAACCTATAAATGAAGGCAATGGCTTCATACGGAATGTATTTGGATTTCCAGGAAGCGTTTGATAAATTGCTGCACAGAATGTGGTGAAGACACCTATGCTCCCAAAATAAGCATAACGAATAGGATTATACAGCACAGGAGGAGGCCATTCAGCCCATGGTGTCTGTGCCGTCTTTTTAAAAGAGCTTTACTAATTAATCCGATTCACCCACTCTCTCTCCGTAGCCCCGCAAATGTGACTTCCCCAAACATTCAGCCCATCGTGTCCGTGCCAACTCTTTAAAACAGCTGTCCAAATTAATCGTATTTCCCCACTCTCTAACCATAGACCAAAATCGAGGACTCCACCTTATCAATCATCGTCGATTCCGCCCCCACCCCAACGCCCTACACCACATCAACTCGCTCAGGACCTAATCCATGACTGCTCAGGGACTTGCGACGTCCTCGTGACGTACAAGTCGCTATACAAGTTTAGTTTCGCATTTTTATGTATGCCACAAAACAACAATTGAGATGCAGCAGAACAGATTGACGGAAAACGGTAAAATAGGTAAAACAACTATTATTGTTATTAAATTATTATTATATTGGTTTTATTATTGTTGTTATATTATTGTTACATTAGTATAATAATATTTTTTCAGTATTAGTATTATATGCCCGTACCCTGACCGTACCCGCCGTTTCTCTGGCTCCGGTCTGCTCCACATCACCCGCCACAGCCGCCCTAACATCGGTGGCCGGGCCTTCAGCCTCCCAGCCCCGAGGCTCTGGAACTCCATCCCCCAGTGCGTTCGCCTTGGTTCCTCCCTTTCCTCCTTCAAGGCCGTGCCTTCAGCTCCCCTCTCCACTCTCTACCCCCTCCTCGCTCCCTCCCTTCCCTCCCCTCACCCTGACCATTTCCCCACTGCTCGTGTGCTGACATAACTGTCCAGTGCCTTGGGACGTCCTCCCGACGTGAAAGGCGCTCTATAAATGGAATTTTGTTGTTATATTATTACTGCGTGTCAGAGAAAGAGAGACACTGTGTACCCCCTCCTCGCACCTCCATTCCCTCCCATCACCCTGTAAGACAGAGAGACGGGTGCGCTCCTTCCCTTCCCTCCCCTCAACCTGACCATTTCCCCCCTGTTTGTGTGTGTCTGCGAGAGACAGATAGAGATTGCGTGTGTGTGACACAGAGACTGTGTGTGTGTGTGTGTGTGAGAGAGAGAGTTTATATGACTGTGTTTCAGAGCTGCCCCTCAATCCATTCTCCTCTTAAACGAGCACGGACACTGCAGATCAATATCATAAAGTCAGGACATGCCGCTCATTCACAGCTCAGTCAGTGAGAGAGACAGAGATAGAGAGACAGTGTGGACATGTGTCTGTCCCTGGGTCTCGGGCACACTCTGACTACAGCTCCCAGGATGCACAGCGCGGCCCCGCTCCGTGAGCAGAGGCCTCTGAGCCGTGAAGAATGCCGGGATCTGTAGTTTCCGGGGTCTGTGCCGCAGGCTGTGGCTGTGATTGTGATGTCAGAGAGAGAGGGGGGCAGTGAGAGGATGAGTGTGAGAGACAGAGAGGGATAGAGAGAGGATGAGTGTGAGAGAGAGAGGGATAGAGAGAGGATGAGTGTGAGAGAGAGAGAGGGACAGATAGAGGGTGAGTTTGAGAGAGACAGGGAGGGAGCGAGAGGCGTGCTACTGATCTGCCGCCGCCATATTTTCTCTCTCTCACTCCCTCCTGCACCCCTTCTCTCTCATACACACTCTCTCGTTCTCTCTTCCTCTCTGTCTGTTTCTCTCACATTGACCTTCTCTTTCTTTCGCTCACAGCTTCTCGCTGTGTGTGACCCTCTCTCTCCTCTCCCTCCATCACGTGGTGACGCCAGCACGCCCCTCTCCTCCCCTTCACTGACAGGGAAGCGCCCACTTTCTCCCTGTTAACGGGTAATTGATAGGAAAGAGAGAGACATGCCCACGGTCACGGTGATTGAGAAGACAGAGAGAGAGAGCCACGACCAGTGTTTCCCTGGTAACCAGTGACTGACTGGATAGAGAGAACCGCACTCACACTTATCCTCTGTCGTTCTCTAATCAATGATTGACAGCAGTGAGAGAGAGAGAGAGAGAGAGAGAGAGAGAGAGAGACCAACTATAATTCTCATTTTTATTGTTATTCTTCCTCCGGTTCGGAGTCAGGCGCTGCCAAAGTTAAGCTCTGAGGAAATGCGCTGTGGAGAAAGAAAGGGTTCTATAATTGCCAGTTGATGTGATTATTGTTTTTGTATTATTCCTATTGTTGATATTAGTATAATATATCAGAAATTTTGTATTGTATCAGTATTAGTGGCATATTATTATTTTTAGTACAGTTTCTAATGTACATATACATGAACATCAACTTTCAGTTATAAAGCGCCTTCCACGTGGGACTGTCGCATTATTTTTTGTGTGAAACGCAGCAGCCAACTGAACACAGCTATGACCCACAAAAAAATGTTTGAAATATAATAGTGCTGCGTTTCATCAATAAAATACAGTCACTACACTTTGCAGTACAACAATAACGTCAACAAACAACAAAATTACATTTATAAAGCGGGTTACACGTCGGAAGGACTTCCCAGTATATCTTGCGAAGCGATTTGAATATCTGATAGGACACGATATCAAATGCAAGGATTATGATGATTTTTAAAAATCACATTGGAGATTCGATGTGGGTTTCTACACAGAGAAACGTGGAGAATAAAAACCCTCTTTGAACACTCTGACCTTAGCTTCAGCTGTTTATCTTTCCTTGTGGTTAAATAATTGGGCCGTTTTTGCATGGAGTTTTGTGTTGTTGGTACTTTATATCCGGTAAAGCTGCAAAGCTTAGACAATAGCAGTGATTCAGCTACCTTTGCCATTTGACATCACGTCTAATATAAAAATTTTCAAACAGCTTGAATTGAGCTGACGTGCACTCCATCATCTGGAGAAATTCCCATCTCTTTTCCAAGTACTATCGACTACTTTAAGAGACATAGAAATCAGTGAGCTTCCTGGGAGTTCTGAGTCTCACTTTTGGAGAGACACCATAATTGCCCTCTGGATATTGATAGAGAGGATAATGTGCCTCAGATAGAGTCCTGGTTAGGTTTGATATATTCATTCTGGTGGAATTAATTATAGTTAGGTTGCCACCTGATTTCATATGAATTACAATAATTTGCGCAAACGGTATCTGCCTGTCTTTCCTCTTGCCTGTTAATAGCTGAGTTGCAGCTTAAAAGGCAGATATGTTTGCTCCCCCTGTGGTTACCCGAGGTATTGCAGGCTGGAAGTGGCTTCCTTGTCTAATTGTAATGTTCTCAAAAACCGACAAGACAGCAGGGATGGGGAAATCTCAATTTAACTCTCTATTTCCCAAAGCAACACAAATCCCGGGACAGGTACAGCACAATAGTGGAAACATTTCGCTTTATTTACCACCTGAGCTGATAACTAATCAGACCTTTCCAAGTAAAGAGCGTTACAGTTCCAATATCCCTCTTGAGAAAAAATATATAGATTACCAATTGAATGTCTATTATCAGCTCAAAATCTTTCTTTAGGAAAAAAGTCAAATCTCACATTACTTTGATTGGATTGTCAGTCAGTTTAAAGGCTGCTATTTTTACAGACACTCATCTGCTCTCCTATGTATCCACCTATATCTGACCTGTAGGATTTTTCCATTTGAAAACTGTACATCAACCTGAAAGTCATAGCCAAACTTCCTGTATGTTGTTCATCGAGCACAAAGATTCGCACAGAATGATCCAGAGAAACAGGCCATTCCAGTCAACTGGTCCATTCCCTCCCATCTCTCCCTGCACCTCTCTCCCTATTCCCTTCCTACAATGTTCTATTCCCAACTCCTACATTCCTCTATTTCCTCTCCTGAATCCCTCTGTTCACCACATCTACCCTTCCCTCTATTCCCATCTAAACACACCAAGTTCCCTATTAAATACACTGACATGTTCACATCACCAACAGATTGTGTCAACAAATTCCAGTCTCCCCACACTCTTTGTGAAAATATATCCTCTTAAATTCCATGATAGGTCAAATAAAAATAACGTTGTCTTCCTAACATTTTGTGTAGCATCATCCACTTCATGACTCCTTGAAGCTATCCTGCAAAGTGCAACTCTCTTTATTAATGACCCGACTTTTAGATTTACTGCTTATAAATGTCCTTTTTATCAAATTGTTTTCACAATCTGATCCACTTCCATGAGGCCTCCTCTCAATCTGGGGAGAAACGTTCCTATCTTTCTTGCTAATTGTATCCACTCATGTTGGTAAATGCTTTTTACATCTACCCTTTAGTGTTGCAACGCTGTGGAACATCAACCTTTATTGTGTTTCGTATTTTACAGCTTTCAACAATCTGTTCTGCTGCCTCTCAATTGTCGATTTGTGCCATACAATATAAAATTGCATTTGTAAAGCGCCTTTCACGTCAGGTTTGCTTCCGAGACCTTCCCACCTATAAGCTTCTGCCGAATCTCTGTTTCCCACCGTTCAACCACTTTCAATCCAAACCGCCAAAGTGAAATATTTGCTGGACTGTGGGGAGAGAGTGAGGGAGTAGGATTAAATAGGAAAGTTCGTTCAAAGAGTCGGCAAGATATGATAATCTGAATGCCTCTTCCTGTGCCGTATATATATGATTTCCCCCGATATCATTCTTTAATTCTTCACCTCTTTCGGTTCAGTAATTTATCAAGCGCTTCCTTGAAATCAAATACATAATGTCTGAATACTTTGGCTTCATTTATACTTTTATTTGCAACTTCAGTACCCAGTTTTTGCTGACGTTAGAACGTGTGTTTGGGTAACTGTTCTGTCTCTTCTGCTAAAACTACATAGCTTCTCATTGAGACCGGCGTCTGGCAAGCTATATTGCTGCTCATCCAGCAAGTAACAGTCCATCAGTTAGTTAGGGCTTTGGCTTGCAGGGATAAAAGAAGCTGAGTAGGAGGATTTCGTGCCCTCAGTTTCTAGTCTGCCCTTCCAGCTGTTGCTGATGAGCCAGGTTGGGCTGCGCTGTCATCCGCAGGCAGAGTCCTGAAATACTGCGGGGAAGCAAAGAAGGAAGTTACTAAGAAAAGAAAACGTGTCAACAGCTGAAAAGAGGAAGTAAGTAATCCGGTACAGAGACGAAACTGAGAGCGAAAATCTGGTTTCTCCAGTCGATATTTTGTTACAAATGACTCCAGGTATTATTCCTGCGTCAAATCCTTCTGCAATGTTTCAAGGAAATGTGGACTGATTATATGTTTGTTGACGAACACAATCATACAGAATTTGTGCACAGCAATGGGGAAGTGTCCAATGGGACACCAGCAAGAACTCACTTCTCCTTTCCACAGCATTTACCAGCTGCGTGTATAGCTCAGCTCACAACTCCCTATAAGGGCATGGCTCACTGCGTTAAAATAACATACTGTAGTTTCTGAGAATCGCGTTCACACTGGCTGGTTGTGTGTGAGGGTGATATAATTCCTATAAAAGGAAATCGTATGTGCTGGTCCTGCCTGGTCTCTGCCGAGAGAGAAAGAGTGGAAGTCTGATTGCCTGCTCCCAAGCTCTGATAATTGTGCAATATCCATCTCTAAGTCACAGATCGCGTTCGATTCTGAGTGTGAATTTATGTGTGTTTGTGTCTGTGTGTGTGTTTGCGAGTGTGTGAGTCAGACTGTTTCTTTGTGTTTGTGTGTCACATGGGTTAGGATGTTTGTGGACCACAGAGCTCAGTAATTCTGGAAAACGCTGCTCCTGAGATTCACACTGTGCGGTAAAACTCCGAGTCTGCAGAGCCCGCTACACATCGGATGCAAACACAAGCCACCAGGATTAGATCTTCACACGAGCCCCTACTCATGCTTGTCATGGAACCCTTGTTTCTCATCTTCCGTGAGTATTGTTGCTAAGCCAAACACATTGACGGCCCAGCTAGAGAAATAGACAGCAGAGAGGAGTGAGAGGCTTCTTGTTTGAACCTCAACTCTCCTTTCTACCCCACACGCTGTGCCTTCAACCACATTCGCAACATTACCCGACCTCGGCATTGTTTCAATCTACAGGCAAAGCAAACCCACCTTCACGCATTTACAACATCCAGGTTTGCCGACGCAAACTCACTGCTTATCGGCCTACACAATTCCACCCTTTATGGATGCATATCACCCAGAACTCTGCAGCCCGTGTCTCTGTGTACCTCTCTCTCTGTCTATGTCGCTTTATATTTGTCTCCGTGTGTCTTTATGTGTAAGTCTCTGTCTGTGTTTGTGTCCGCCACTCTGTGTATCTCTTTCTGTTTCAGTGTTTCTCTCCGTCTCTCAGTGAACACCCCTCTCTGCCGAAGTGCACTTCGCCATCTCTCCGCAACAGTCTATGTATTTGTATCCCTGTATTTCTCCCTCTCTGTCATTTTGCGTCTGTCACTTTCTGTGAGCCTCGCTATATATATCACTCTTTTTGTGCCTCTACGTCTCTCCCTCATAAAACGTGTGGCTGTGTGTGTCATTCTCTGTGTGAGTGTATCCTCATTGCCTTCGTTTCTCTGTATAAATCGCTCTGTTGATTTATATATGTATCACTATCTGTCTGTAGGTATCTCTCTAACTATTTGTGTCTCCCTATCTCAATTTTTGTATGTGTCTCTCGATGTATCTGCGCATATCTGTATGTCTGTGCTTCTTTGAATCTCTCTCTGTATACATCTGCCTCTCTGACACATTTTCTCGGTATCTCTATGTGTGTCTAGTTTTGTCTGTTTGTATCTCGCTCCATCACTCTCTCCATAAACATCTGCACAAATCGAGCATTATGACCGATCATTTATCTTTCTCTCTTTATCCGTAGCTAACTTAATGTCGATTCTGATCCTGTCTCGAGCGAGGTGCGGTCTCTCCAAATGTATCTCTCGCTATCTGGTGGCCATGGCAGTGGCTGATCTGATGGTGGTTATTTTCGCGGTGATTTTCGGCCGCATTCTTTTTTTTTACTTCCCAAGTTCCTTCTTGTCCATAACTCATGTGTGCCGACTTCTGGTTGTACTGGACATGGCAACAAAGGCAATTTCTGTCTGGTTGACTATTGCTTTCACCTTTGATCGATATGTGGCCATCTGTTGCCAAAAACTGAAAACAAATCATTGCACCGAAAAAACAGCTTGTAAAATTATAGCGACATTGACATTGTTATTCTTTGTTCAAAACATTCCCTGGTATTTCGTAATTGAACCACTGTATATAGTCAATAATATACCGTGGGGGTGTGCATATAAATCAAGCTATTACACTTCTCGTGCATGGGCGGTGTTTGACCTACTCACCATTATCTTAATCCAGTTTCTCCCATTTGTTCTGATTTTGCTGCTCAACGCCCTGACTGTCAGACATATACTGGTGTCCAGCCGAGCCCGCAGGAGATTGCGGGGACACAGTGATGGGGACAGGAATAGAGGATCGAGTGACAGTGATCCAGAGATGAGGAACAGAAGGAAATCCATCGTTTTACTATTTGCTGTTTCCGCCAATTTCATATTATTGTGGATGACATACGTTTTATTTTTCTTATACTGGAGGCTTTCAAAAACATATTACACGGGGTACAATGATCCCGTGTTTATTATCTGGCGAACTGGCTTCATGCTGCAGCTTTTGAGCTCCTGCACAAACACGTGTATTTACGCCGTTACCCAGACTAAATTCAGAGAGGAGATTAAGAAAGCGGTGACATTTCCTTTTATTCTAATTGTTAATTTGTTTCATTGACAAACTTTGCCAGTGTTGTGTGTCTGTGTTATAGGACAGACACAATGGTAGGCTTCATACTGTCTGCTGGTGAGAGTTTCTATGTCTCTGGTGTCTGTGTGTGTGCAGATGTGTGTATGTGTCTGTGTGTGGATGTGAGTTTGTGTCTGTGCTTATGAGTGTGTCCGTTTATATCTGCGTTTATATGTTTGCCTCTATCTGTGTCGATATATTTGTGTGTTTCTATCTGTTTGTGTGCATTTGTGCCTATGATTGTGCGTGTTACTGTGTGTGAATGATTGAAGGGTGAATTGGAGAGTCAAAAATGTAGTTAATTCCGTATATATGAGGGCGCATAATTCTTTCTGTGAGCGTCTGTGTACGTTAGTATGTCTGTGTACGTTTGTATGTGTCTGTGTTTGTGTGTATGTGTGTGTGTGTGTTTGTTAGAGGGAATGCTGTCTGGTATCGCTCCAAAAAGTAAAAGACAACTAAGAAAGAAATAATAAGACTAAGACCGAAATTAGAAAAGGAATTTGGAAGTGGGAGAAGTTGGTGGATTTGTTAGTGGATTTGAGTTTACAATAAATATATTTACTAACCAATCAGCCACTAGTGTTTGATAATTGTACAGTATACAACAGTGGTGTTAATGTTAAACCAACCGTCACACTTCCAGCGCTTTGGCCACACATAACCTGTTTGATGTTTTGACAATCTCGACTCTCCCATTGTTCATGTTCATGACGCGTTGAACAGTGATGAACACGAAGGGATGTGGAAAGTAAAACAAGTAAACTACACAAGTGATCATTATGACTGATCATTTCTCTCCCTCTTTCATTTTAGTGGCTATTGTGATACTGCCTCGAGGAGCTTGACATTATTTTTCACCTCCTGGAAGGGCTCGGAGTACAGAGTAATGTTGATGATAATAATAATAATAGTAATCGTTCATTTCATACAGCTTTTTATCGCTTCATCAAGGCTTCTCAAAGCGCTTCACATAATATACTGTTTGAAAGAGAGAGTACATGAATTTTAGAGGGATAGCGAGAGACAGAGTTTGTGTCTATATATTTTGTCAGTGAATACAGAGAAGACAAATAGATTTCTTTTTCAACCCACCAGTAAAACTCAGATTTTTCTATGGACATAAAGCTTCACAATTTCCTCCTCAGTCCCACACAAACCGCGTCATAAGCTGCATGGCAGATAAAATCAAATGTCAGCAAATCTATTTTTCAGTTAGTTGAGAACAAAATCTAGTGAGAAAAGTGAGTGTACCTCTTGTGGGCAAAACATAGCAGCCAATTGCGAAAAGTGATGGAATTCGTGACAGAACTGTTATCATTATTTTGTGAAAGGAATTATTACACCCGTAATAATGGTTTGCGAACATTTTTGAGTTAGTATCAAAATACAAAGTCAAAGCAATTTTATATATTTGTGTAAGTGAGATTAATGCAGAATTAGGAATATTTGCTCTCTTGCAATTTAAATCCCACGGATCTGGGGCAAGCTGGAGAACTAGGTTTGATTTCGGGCATGCGAAATGTTGGGGGAGGTTTCCTTACTCCATATGATTCATAATAATTCTTCAAGAAAAAAANGTAATGGTAGATTGGTCACTTGAATCCACGATTGATTGTGGGACACTGCTTTGCTCAATCGGTTGCCCAGTTTCACCACAACTATACAGACAATTCACTTTGCAGTCTATTCTGTGAAGCGTTTTGAGACACCGAGAAGCCATTTAAAGCAGTGTATTAAATGAAACTATTACTATTATTTTACTTTAGAAGTAGTTCCCCAATCGACTAACAGGCTTATTCCTACTTACTGATGGTAAAACGAGGCGCGTGTGTGCAACACGGAAACGTGCCCAACATTTCGCCCTGCCGGGAATCCATCGCAGATTCATCGCTTGGGGTTTGATTTGTTACAGGGAAAATATTCCTATATCTGCATTAATATCAATTATATAAATATGCTTTTGCTCCGACTGTGTATTTTGATATCAACCGAAAAATGTGTAAAAAAAACATATGAATTAAGTTGTAGAATTCGCAGATCCTCAGCATTGCACACGCAATAAAAATATTCAGAATTCTATATTAATCTCAAATATATAAACCTTTTTAAGCTTTAACGCTCTCCCAACTCTCTCTGTCTCACACGCACAGACACACACACAATTGCGCGATGCTCACGCTCTCTGTCTCGCAATCTCTATCATACGCTCCCTCTGTCACACACTCTCTTTAAAACATCCTCTCACACAATCGCTCTCAAGCACACTGTATCTCTCAAAAACACACATTCTCTTTCCAGCAATCGCTCTCATACACTTTCTCTCACACTCTCTCATACACAGTTTCTCTCACACACGGTCTCTCACGGAAATTCTCCCTCTCACACACACACTATCTCTGATGAACATTCTCTCACACACTCTCTCACATACTCTCACACATACTGCCTTCCACATACACTCTCTCAGAGAGCGTCTGTGTGACTGTGTGTGTGAGCTGCTCCTTAATCCATCCTCATCTGACCCGAGCACGAACACTGCAGGTCAGTGTCAGACAGTCAGGAGATGCCCCTCCTGACACTGTATCTCTCTCACTCTCCGACTACAGCTCCCAGGATGCACAGCGTGCCCGGTAACCGTCACCAGAGGTCACTGAGCCGTGACGCATGCCGGGACCTGTAGTTTCCGGGTCTGTGTCGCTGGCTGTGTTTGTGAAGTCAC
The DNA here is from genome assembly GCF_018977255.1 of Callorhinchus milii. Classification (NCBI taxonomy): domain Eukaryota; kingdom Metazoa; phylum Chordata; class Chondrichthyes; order Chimaeriformes; family Callorhinchidae; genus Callorhinchus; species Callorhinchus milii. The sequence continues at coordinate 9,032 of NW_024705845.1, read as the reverse complement.
ACAGAGAGAGAGACTGTGATTGATATGCGGCCTCCACGTTCCTCTCTCTCTCTCTCCCTCACGTATCTTCCCTGAGCACCGTCAACCGTTTTAGTACCTCCTCTCGGTTTATTCTTTTAACATAACATCACACAACTGGCCTGGTTTCTTAGCAACAGGCCTGGACTATGTATAACAGTCCTGGTCTCTGCATGAGAGGCCTAGCCTTTGCACAAGAGCACTGGCCTCCTTATAACAGCCTGAAGCCTATATAACCGGCCTGGTCTATTGATAATCTGGATCTTTTTTTCTTACCCAATTGCTCTACCCTCTCCTCCGAGTGTCCTGTTATACAGACACCATTCCTGTTTTACAGAGACCGGGCCAGTTTGACAGAGAGCGATATGTTACACAGAATCCATGCCTGCTGTTCGGAAACCAGATCTATGCTATCAATAGACCAGGCCGTATCTATAGGTTCCCAGTTGTTATAAGGAGACCAGTGCTCTTGTACAAAGACCAGGCCTCTTGTGCAGAGACCAGGACATTTACACATAGTCAAGGCCTGCTGTTCAGAAACCTGGCAAGTCATACACAGATCAGTTGCTATACAGAGACCAGGCCTGTTATTCAGAGAGCAGAGCTGTTTTGCATATTCGAGTCCTGTTACACTCATACCAGTGCTGATATTCAGGGACTCGGCCTCTTATACATTGACAAGTCCTGTTTTATAGAGATGTGGCTGCTGTAGAGGAGCCAGGTTTATTATAGGTATTTCATGCCGGTTATATAGATTCCAGGCTATTATAAGAAAACCAGTGCTCTTGTACAAAGACCAGGTCTCTGATATAGAGACCATGCCATTTATATATTCTCAAGGCCTTTTATAGAAAGACCTTCCCTGTTATACAGAAGCCAAGTTATTATACAGAGTCCAGGACTGCTATACATAGACCAGTTCTGTTAATCATAGACCAGGCCTGTTATACACACACCAGGTCTCTTATTCATAGACCTGGCCAGTGATACATAGTCTAGGCCTTTTATATATGGTCCAGGCTGTTATACAGAAAGCAGACCTGATGCAGATGAAGAAGGCCATGCTTGTTATATATAGATCAGGCTTGTCGTACAGAAACCAGTTTGCTATTCAGGGACCAGGGCATTTGTGCAGAGTACAGGTGTTATACAGATATCAGGCTCACTATACGGAAAAGTGGCCTGTCTTAGAGAGTCCAGGCCTGTTATACAGAGACCAGGCTGGTAACCTATGAGTCAAGCCTTTTATACATGGACAAGCTCTTTCATACAGAGACCAGGGTGCTACACAGAGACGAGGCCTGTTATACAGTGATCATTCTGTTATACAGAGACCAGCTATGTTATACAGAGACCAGGCTTTTAGACCGAGAAAGCTTGTGATCCGTAGAACAGGCCAGTTATTAATAGACCAGGTCATAAATATATATAGAGACCAGGCCATATGCAGAGAGGCCAAGCCTTTGATACATAGACAAGGCCTATTATACAAACCAGACACACAGAAGCCAGTCTGTTATACAGAGACCTGGCCAGTTTTACATAGATCTGACCTATTATACAAAGACGGGTCCTGTTGTGGAGAGAACAGCTGTTTTATACAGCGACATGACCTGTTATACATAGACTAGACTGTTTTACAGAAACCAGGCTGATATACACAAACCAGGCTTTTATACAGGTATCAGCCCCATTACACGGAGCAGAGGCCACTTATAGAGAGACCAGCTCAGTTATACGTAGACCAAACCAGTAAACACAGACTAGTTATTTTGCAGAGATAATGCCTATTATACAGAGACCAGAACGCTAGCACATGAGTCAATCCTTTCTTACATAGACAAGCTCTTTCATACAGTGACCAGGGTGTTAGACAGAGACAAGTTCTGTCATACAAGATCAGTCTGTTACACAGAGACCAGGTCTGCTACACAAAGACTAGGTTTGTATACAGAGTACATGCCTGTTATAACTAGAAAAAGGAAAGTTGTACAGATATATGGCCTCTTATACATAGACCAGGCAGTTATAGTGAGACCTGGTCTGTTATACACAGACCAGGCCAGCTATACAGCGATCAAGCCATATATACACAAAGAGGCCACATATCAGAGAATCGTAGATTCGTAGCATTGTACAGCATAAAAAGAGTCCATTCGGCCCATCGAGTCTCTTAGTTAGACGAATTATGTCAATCCCACTCCCCAGCCCTTTCCCAATAACCCTGCAAACCAGACTTCCTCAGATAATACCGACACACCAACCAGTGGAAACATGTTTTCCCTTTCCAACCTACCAAATCCCCTCATGATTTTGAAGACCTCTACCAGGTCTCCTCGTAACATTCTCTGCTCCAATGAGAATAATCCCAGACTCATAATCAACGTCCCTCATTCCTGGTACCATCCTTGTTCATCTCCTCTGCACCGTTTCCAATGCATTAACATCCTTTTTATAGTGTGGTGCACAGAACTGGGCAGAGTATTCTGAGTGAGGTCTAACCAGTGTTCTATAGAGGTTAATCCTAGCCTCCTGACTCTTGTACTCTATGCCCCTATTTATAAAACCTAGAATCCAATTTGCCCTATTTACAGCTTTATCTATCTGTCCTGCCACCTTCAAGGATTCGTTTAACTGGACCCCCAGGTCTCTCTGTTCTTTTACCCCCATTTGGTTGTATTACGCAGCCTCAATTGCCTCCCTTCATTCTTTCTACCAAAATGCGTTAGCGCGCATTTCTCCACATTGAAAATCATTCTGCCATGTTTCTGACAATTTTCCCATTCTGTCTCTCTCTTCCTGCATTTGGCACCTATGCTTCTCATTGTTTACCACCCTACCTTATTTTTTGTCGTCCGCAAACTTGGAAATGATACTTGCTATGCCCAATTCTAGATCATTTATGTGTACTAAGAAGAGCAGTCGTCCGAATACCGATCTGTGGAGGACGCCACTGTACACTTCCCTCCAGTCAGAAAAGCTGCCGTTCACCACATCTCTCAGCTTTCTGTCTCCCAGCCAGTTCTGGATCCATGCTGCCACCATCGCTTTCAAACCATGGGCTTCTATCTTTCTTGGAATTCTTTCATGTGGCACTTTGTCAAGTGGTTTTTGAAAGCCAATATAAACTACATCAACTGCACTACTTTTATTCACCGTTTCCGTTACCTCATCGAAAAATTCTATTAGATTTGTTAGACAAGGTACCATCTCATTGAGTTGATGCTGAGATCAAACCCGGTGTTTTCACATTTCAGTCTCAGGACCTGGCCGGTTTTCCCTGTAAGAAGCGGTGGCTGTGTAAGCACCACATCGGCCTGGACAACTGTAAAAAATACGTCACCGTGTAAGAATTATTGTGAAATCTCCTGTCTCTGTGACATGGCAGAGAGAATAACAGCGACACAGGAAGAGTGTTACTGTCAGAATTATAGCACTCACGGGAGAAAATAATCTGCAGTAGAGTGAGTAAAATCGGTGACCTCATGTTTCTGGGCAATTGACAGAACTGACACTTGTGACGAATAACTGAGGGACAGTGAGCAGCCGGACAGTTGACCTCAGCCCCTTTTCCCGCACCTTGGTGCCATGCTATCCCACGGAATATCGTTCTAAGGTTCTGCTGCAGGTTAGCGTCGCTATATCAACATAAGTTGTTGTTGCACAGCTTTTATCAATATCAGTCATGTGACTGGTAACTGCGGCCGGTTAACTCAGTTGGTTAGTGTCTGATTCTCGTAACTCCAAGATCGTGGATTCGATGCCCGTGCTGGCCACTATGTTTGTTTTAGTAGAACTTCACTTGAAATGTTTCAGACCTATGGTGAGGACCTCTGATATAATTTGGTTATCACGTGACAAAATTAAAGGCAATCGTAAAATAACAGACACATTGAGACTTTCCTTCTTTGTTAGTAAGTCAAACTGATTGAAGAAGAGTTTCTTCTATTAGCGACCGTGGAAAGATTAATCGACAAATCCAATCTGACCACGACTCCCATTCTCAAATCGGCAGCCAATAAACTGCTCCTACTTGGTCCTTGAAGACGGAAGGTCAGGATGAGCATCACTGACAAATAAAAAAAATGATCATTCACCTGGATTTAAATAAAATAATTGTAAATGAAGCAATGGCGCCGTGGCTTAGATGGCAAAGCGCCTGTCTAGTAAACAGGAGATCCTGAGTTCAAATCCCAGCGGTGCCTTTGATGCTTTTCATCCTAGAACATCACTGATTTTTGGTTCCTGTTGCTTTGCGTTTCATTGTATGGTGAATTGGTACAGAAGCAATCGCCAATTCTGTCGTGAAAACATACACGGGTAGGAAATATAATCCACTGAGTCGTTTTTTTCGGGAAGTCATACCTCAAATGATGTAAACTTCAAAGGCATAATACGTTTATCTGTTTCTGTTAAACCGATGGGATGGTTGCCGGTCTTTTAATCGAAGCTTCGTGAGCTTTGGGTGGAATTCAGCTTGGTTTTGTTGCAATTTTGGCCGTGTGACGCATATGCGCCGAGCTACGATCTGAAGACAATTTACCAATTAAAATTTTTTCGTGCCCAGAATAATATTTTGGAGCTAATATTACTGTTGTTAGAATTTTTTTTGTTTGAGAATTAACCAGCAGCGGCTTCTGGTGAACGAAGATTTCGATTAATCTGTTTGAGAAAAAAAAATACAGTTGAAAGATATAACATAAAATTACATTTGTAAAGTGCCTTTCAATTCAATAGAACGCCCCAGGCACTGGAGAGTGAGTGATCCGCACTCCAGCTTTTGGTTGGGATCAGTAGGGGTGCAGGGCGGGGAGGGTAGCAGTAAAAGTGTGTCTGAATGCTTGGTCGAAGAGAAGAATTTTCAGACTTGTCTTGAAGGCGGCTCGGTAGGGGAAGAGATAGAGGGACGATGGGATCGAATTCTAGAAGATGGGGTCAGAGAGGATGAAGGCAGCCCATTGGTGTGGCGGACAAGTCAGTGAGCGTGAGTCATATCGCAGCCCGCTGAGCAGAGAGAGAGGGCCGGTTGGGTTGTGATAGCAGGTCACAGATAATAGGAAGGAGGAAGGCCCTGGAGGGCTTTGAAGGTGAGGAAAGGATCTTGATCCATAACCTCTGACTGATCGGAAACCCGGGGAGAAAGGCGAAGTTGACGGTCACAGGGATGTGCAGCCTTTTGTAGGAGAGAATCCGGGCTGCAGAGTTGTGGATGATCGGCTCCGTAATCTGTACGAATAAAACTCGGAGTCAATATTGCCAATAAAGGATTCTCCTAATTTTCTTAATATTTTAATCTTCTGTAAGTTAATAATAATCACTGCATTTGATACAGCAACTTTCACATAAACTGCATCCCTAATGAGACAAAAAAAAGGAAGCCCCAAAGAAACGAGTCAAATATATCCACATCTATTAAAAAAAAAAGGCCTGTAAATAGATGCAAGCTAAGACAGCACTGATCATATTCTAGTTAACTGAGCTATCAGGCCTTCAGGTTCGGGCAGCTAGTGATCCCTACAAAGTAGGCTGCTGCCTCTCCGCCTCTGTTCATCTTAACCAACACATGGCGTTCATCGTCTTGGTACCTCTCCATGATGGGTTCTTACGCAAACCTTCATACAGCCCATGGGTTCTCTGACCCATTGCTCCTTTCCAACTTCGTTCTGTTCACAGCTGCTTCCAATGGGCTCTCTGCTGCAGTTTTAATACGCGCTCTTCTCCAACATGATTCCACGCGCACCGATTTTAGGCAGTATCCTCTGATGTGGCATTTTCACATAGCCCATCTGGAAATAGAAGTGCTTCACATCTGTTACATTTCTGTTTTATGATTGTGAGCATCCCAAACAATTCGCTAAGTTTGGTCATCTTGACATTTGTTTTGAAGATCCATGTTGGCTGCTGCTAACAATATTCCCATTCTGCAGATACAACAATAATATTCAACCGCAGGGCAGGGTAGGAACAGCAGAAGATTGAATCAATCACCAAGAATCAAACATGTCTCACAACAGCCGAAAGCTTGCATAATACCTCTCAACCACTGGTGCTGCAACTGATGCATATTTCCACTATTCAATTGGATACTTACTGCGTTGATATCAGCAGCATCGTCCGGGATTTGAACCCGGAACTTCTCGCATATTTATTCATTTACTAACCCCAAAGCGAGAATCATACCCCTAGACCAACGAGCTACTTTGTGCATCTAATAACTGGAATTTCAACAGAAGAACTAGGCAATATAAAACTGAATGGATCTTTGTTAATTCACCGAAATTCATCACGATCTTCAAGTCATTGGAAATAATAAATTGTGCTTGAGTGATTGAAAAGCATTATGGCGACGAATCGCAATGTAAGGTCTCCCAAACGGGCAGTCTTAACAGGATACACTTACGTTGTGAGTTACCATCAAACTCAATAAAAGCCGCCTAAACCCGGGCTTGAACCACTGACCTATAGGTCTTCATTCTAACGCTCTCCCAACTGAGCTGTTTCGGCGGTTGTAAATTTAAGTGTTTCCGCTTTTTTTCAAAGAAGCACAAATCTTGTTTTGCTAATGAAACTCCGTTTTAACCAGTCACTGGTTGCTGATTTTGCGGACTTGATAGCAAATTTATACTGACAGAAAATAAACTGATGCGCGCCCTTGTTAGGTTAGGAGAACTTCTTCTATGGGATTCACCACAGATTTTGGGGGAGCCTCGAATGCCGTCCTTCATGCGGGTTTGGAACATTGCTTCTGAATGATCAAGATCACAAGGTTAGTTTGGATCAAGAAGCCCTCTGTGCCCATCTGATAACATCCCCTCAGAACACGCAGCCCACCGTCATCTTCTTTCCGTCAAACTTCTTTGTAATTTATTCTCGTCTCTACCACTTTTCCTTACGATGCGTTCAAGTCTTTGATTAGCCTCTGCATAATGAAAAGTTTCGTGATATCTGTTTTGCAACTGTAATTGACACCTCTAAACGTACGTCATATTACTTTACTCTGTTATACTTTGGTAATCCTTACATTTCATATCGTACTTCACCACGTCTTGGAGAAGTCTCAAAGCGGTTAACAGAATTGACTAAATTTTTGGGCGAAAAGCGGCAGCAAATTGCACTCAACACTCTTCCACCAACAGTTTGCATGCAGTGACCAAATTAATTGGTTCATGTGTTGTTACATCGTAAAATACTAATCCTAAAACACTAATCTGGTTATAAAATTTCAATTCCATTCAACATTTGATCGAACACCATGAAGTCCGCTCCGAGTTGTTGTTTTCTCCAAATTAAAAACATCCCAAGTTAGTCTGATTATTGTTTGCCTCAGTCTAAACATTGCTCAATATTATTTATGGAAGAACTGTGTGTCAAGCTCGTTCCTGTGCTTTCTATCGTCTTTAGGGCTTGGCAGCCAATTTGTCCCTGTGTCCAGTACTGTTCGCAATATTCAAGGTAATTTCCATCTAAGAGCTTCATTCACCGAGATAGGAGCGGGGTATCACGGAATCAGCGTTGACTGGTCAATCCATTGACATCAGTTTTTCGACGATCAGGTCTTGGAATCAAAATGTTTTGTTGCAGAAGTAGCGGACATTTTGCAGCGACAAAGAGTTCGCTGGATGAAGGGGGAGGACGTTGAGTGTTAGAAAAGCAACGAGAAATTTCTTTCCAATGGCTGGAATCCCTGTTTTAGTTTTGGAAATGAGGGCGAAGGCAGTCATAGCCTTGTCTATAGGACAACAGACAATATGTTCCACCGTGAACCAGGCGGAGAATTCTCAGTGTGGGACAGAGGGAACCTGTGGACTGTCCAGGAGTGAAAGGACGCGAGGAGGCTGCTGAGAAATGAGACACTTGTGGGAATAATGCAGGACAGGGGACAGGAATATGTGCATTTTGGGCATGAGTTAGCAACTCGCAGCAGAGGATGCAGCCAATCCGCAGACAGAGTTGAGCAGTGGAGCAATGTCAACCCAGAGACATGGAAAAGGAACCAGACACCAAAATTATGAACGAAAGAATTCAACATGCATCTGGTTGTTAGCGCCGTAGCTCAGTTGGCAACTCATCTTCTCGTAAACAGGTGATCCAGGTTTCAAAGCCTAGCGTTGCCTTGCTGAATACCGGAACATGAATAATTGTGGTTATTCTGCTGGGATTGTCACATCATGTTTACCAAATGCAAAGATGGTTGTTACTTCACGCTCTTTCCCCACCCTAATTATCCAATTTGCTTAAACCACAACTCCACCATTGACTGTATCCGCAAGAATAGCTCCAGCCTTCTAATCATCCCACCGACATCCACTCCACCAGAGCAGGTCATGATGTCAGCCACTGTGCTCCGACATTCTGATATTGGGGAAATTACAAGTCTGCTCGGTTTCCTTGTCAACAATTTTTGTCTCAGTGCTGCAGGGCCGGTTGCTGATTTCGTTACCAATAGTTACCCAGGTATCTGTGTATTTACACATGTATTTACACAGTTACGCAGTTTAAATTCAGAGAGAATCATAAAAAAGGTTTGCCTTCTCCAATTATTCTAATTGTTAAATGATTTATTGATTACAAATCTGCCAGAAACGCTGTTGGATGTATAGAAATCCAGGATATTATGCATTCATCTGACTAGAGCAGAATAAAACTCTCTGCAACATTAGTTCAAGCTCCCAGCTCAGAGTTCGAGCCACAGTCAAGCGTCCTCCACACTATCCTCCTCATTAACAAGGTCAGCGTTAGAGGCACAGTAAACCTATATCCACACTGCCCGCCTGGATAACTAGGTCAGGATTTGGGAGACGAAAAGCTTCCTCTGCATTAAACTCATATGATTCTTGCTTTGCAGTTGGCAGTTAAATAAATGTTCAAGTGGGCAAAGGGTTACAGCATCGTACGAGCCGCTTTTTAGGAATTGTTTGCTATGTGTCTTATTACGCCAACATTGTTACGCCTACATGCAAATAAACTACAATACCAATATCATTGCATTAAATGTCCTGTTCGAATTGGCTAAA
>NW_024705844.1:0-22113 GCF_018977255.1 Callorhinchus milii | reverse complement strand
TATCTGGTGCTAAGTCGCTGCAGTTGGTTTATAGCGGCTGTGGCTCGTATTTAGAGGGTGCAGCTGGTTTATAAATGGAATCTTGTTGTTGTTGTGTGTTTGTGTGTCTCTCTGGTCTATATAATTTGGCTGTGGGTTATGGTTGGCGATTGTGGAAGTTGTTTATTAGTTGCTCAATAGCGTCGGTTGACTTCTAGCTGGTGCATCATATGTGTGTGTCTGTCTGAGTATCTGTGATCGAGTGTGTGTTTCTATGTTTTCGCATATGTGTGTCTGTGTGTGTTTGTGCGTCTCACTGTGTGTCTGTATAATGATTTTAACAATGACGGCTATATCGTCTGATATTAACAGTGAGCACCTCGATATAGTCAGATGTTCACAGAGTGTGTATATGTGTCTGCCTGTACTTTGTGGTCTGTATGAATCCATTTGTGAATCTTTGCTTTCATGTGTCTGTCTCTGTTGTTGTTACAGAGGGTGTTTAACATCTTCCAGCTGTTTAGTGGCTCTGGCCGTCTGATATTAACATTGAGCACCAACATGTAGTTTGGTGATAACAGTGTGTACTTAGATCTGTATGTGCGTGCGTCTGTGTATGTATGTCCGCGTGTCTTTGTTTCTATGTGTCTGTGCGCATCTGCTGCTGGTGTTCAGTGGCTGGGTCTGTTATTCAGTTTCTACAAACTATTGTTTACTGCCGAGTAGCTGCTGTTCAGTGGCTGTGGTTGGTGTTTAGTGGCTGCTCGCTGTGTTTAGTGGCTGCTCGCTGTGTTTCGTGGCTGCTGGCTATTTCCTTTGGCTGCTGGCTGGTGTTCAGCGGATACCAGCTGATGTTTCGTGGCTGTTGTGGTGTTTAGTGGCAACGGCTGGTGTTTGTTGGCAGGTGTTCAGTGACTGGTGTTTATTGGCTGTGTCTGGAGCTTAGTGGCTGTGGGTGGTGTTTATTGATTGTGGAAGTTGTTTGTAAGTTGCTAAATTGCTTCTGTTGACTTGTCGCTGGTGCATGGTGTGTGTGTGTGTGTGTGTCTGCGTATCTGTGATAGTGCGTGTTTCTATGTTTGCGCATATGTGTGTCTATCTGTCTCTGTGTATCTCGCTGTGTATGTTTGTGTGTGTCTACATAATGATTTTACCAATGACGGCTATTGTCTGATATTAACAGTGAGCACCTCAGTATAGTCAGATATTTACGGAGTGCATATATGTATCTGCCTGTGTTCTGGTCTGCTTGAATCTATGTGTGAATCTATGCTATCATGTGTCTGTGTCTGTTGTTGTTATCGAGGGTGTTTAATATCTTCCAGCTGTTTCATGGCTCTGGTTGTCTGATATTAACAGGGAGCACCACTAAATAGCCTGATATTGAAAATGTGTATGTAGATCTGTGTGTGTGTGTCCGCGTGTCTTTGTCTGTTTGTGCGCATCTGTTCCTGGTGTTCAGTGGCTGTAGCTGAAATTCGGTGCCAAATAGGAGCTGTTTGGTGGCCGGTGTTTAGTGGCTGCGGCTGATGTTTATGGGCTGCGGCTGGTGTGCAGTGCCTGCTCGCTGGTCTTCAGTCGCTGCAATCTGGTGTTTGTGGCTGTTAGCTGGTGTTCAGTTGCTGCAGCTGGTGGTTTTTGGCTGCCAGCTGGTGTTTATTGGCAGGTGGTTAATGGCTGGTGTTTATTGACTGTGGGTGGAGGTTATTGACTCTGGCTGGTGTTTATTGACTGTGGGTGGAGGTTATTGACTGTGGCTGGTATTTATTGATTGTGGAAGGTGTTTATTGGCTGCTAATTTGTGTCTACTGACTCCAAGCTGGCGCCTCGCATGTTTGTGTCTCTGTGTATTTGTGATCGAGTATGTGTTTCTATGTTTGTGCATATGTGTGTTTGTGTGTGTTTGTGGTCTATTTAGCCGTCATTTAAAATTATATAGACACACACACAGACAAACAAACACACATATGCATCAACGTAGAAACACATACTCGTTCGCAATTACGCAGACACAACACGCACACACACCAGCTAAAAGTCAACAGACGCGATTTAGCAGCCAATAAACACCTCCACAGTCACTAAACGCCTGCCAGTGAACACCAGCCATAACTACTAAACACCACTACAGCCATGAAACAACAGCGAGCAGCCACTGAACACCAGTTTGCAGCAATTCAACACGAGCTGTCAGCCACTAAACACCAGATAGCTGCCACAAAACACCAGTTTGCAGCACAGATTAACAACCACAGCCAACAGATGCGCACACACAGAAACACGGGAGTATATACACAGACACACACAAATACAGATCCACACACACACTGTTAACAACAGACTATATAGAGGTGCTGCCTGTTAATATCAGACAGCCAGAGCCACTAAACAGCGGGAAGATATTAAACAACATCCGTAACAACAAAAGACACAGACACATGAAAGCAAAGATTCACAAACGGATTCATACAGACCACAAAACACATTCAGACACATAGACACAATCTGTAAATATCTGACTAAATGGAGGTGCTCACATACACACACAAATACAGATCTACATGCACACTGTTAACATCAGACTCCATAGAGGTGCTCCCTGTTAATATCAGACAGCCAGAGAAAATAAACTGCTGGAAGATATTAAACACCATCTGTTACAACAACAGACACATACACATCAAATCAAACATTCACACATAGACTCATACAGACCAAAAAACACAGGCAGACACATATACGCACTCCGTAAATATCTGACTATATTGAAGTGCTCACTGTTATTATCAGTCCATAAAGCAGTCATTGTTAAAATCATTATACAGACACACACACACGAACACACACAGACACACATATGCGTGAAAATACAAATACGCACACGATCGCAGATACGCAGACACAAAAACATGATGCACCAACTAGAAGTCAACAGACGCAACTTAGCAACTGATAAGCAACTTAACCAATCGCTAAACGCAACCCGCAGACACTGATCACCAACTAGCAGCCACTAAACACCGGCTATGAAAGCATAGATTCACACCACCACATACAGGCCAACAAACACAGGCAGACACATAAACACACTCTGGAAATATCTGACTATATTGAGGTGCTGATTTTTAATATCAGACGATATAGCCATCATTGTCAAAATCATTATATAGACACACACAGCGAAACACACAAATATACACTGACACACATTTGTACATACATAGAAAAACATACTCTATCACACATACGCAGACACAAACACACATGAACACCAGCGACAAGTCAACAGTCGCGATTTAGCAGCCAATAAACATTTCCACAATCACTTGGCACCACATCCAACCAACAAACACCAGCCACTAAACACCTGCCAATACACACAAGACATAGCCAGTAAACACCACCCACAGCCACGAAACACCAGCGAGCAGCAAACAAACACTAGTCCACAGCCACTGAACACCAGTTTGCAGCCATTCAACACGAGATGCTCACCGTTTATTTCAGACGATACTGCCCTCACTGTTAAAATCATTATACAGATACACAAACACACACAGATACACATATGCGAAAACATAGAAACACACACTCGATCACAGATACGCAGACAGATATACACATATGATGCACCCGATAGAAATCAACAGACGCAATTTAGCAACTAATACACAACTTCCACAATCAGTAAACATAACCCACAGCCATTAAACATCAGCGACCAGCCACTGAATAACAGCCACAGCCGTTGAACACCAGCAACAGGTGCGCACAGACAGACACACAGAAACATGGACGCATACACACAGACACACACATATAATGCTGTGCATGCACTCTGTTAACACCAGACTACACAGTGGTGCTCCCTGTTAATATCAGATAGCCAGAGCCACGAAACAGCTGGAAGATATTAAGCACCATCCGCAACAACAAGAGACACAGAGACATTCATTCACACAATCACAAACAGGCCAACAAACACAGGCAGACACATAAACACACTCTGCAAACATATGACTATATGGAGGTGCTCACAGTTTATATCTGCGATATAGCCGTCATTGTTAAAATCAATATAAAGACACACAGCGAAACACACAAATATCCACCGAACACACATTTGCACAAACATAGAAACACATACTCGATTATACATACGCAGACACACACACACACACGCACACCAGCTACAAGTCAACGGTCGCGGTTTATACACTGTTAATATCAGCTAATGTAGCCGTCATTGTAAAATTATATGGACCAGATAGCAGCCACTGAACACCGGCCAGCAGCCACTAAACACCGGCCAGCAGCCACTAAACACTAAACACCGGCCAGACACACGATAGCATAGATTCACACATAGATTCGTACAGACCAGAAAACACAGGCACACACATATACACACTCCGTAAATATCTGACTATACTGAGTTGCTCACTGTTAATATGAGACAATATAGCCGTCATTGTAAAATTATATAGACACAGAGACACACAAACAAACATATGCATACACATAGAAACACATACTCGATCAGAATAACGCACACACACACACACATCAGCTACAAGTCAACAGACGCGATTTAGCAGCCAATAAACACTTTCACAGTCACTAAACTCCAGACACAGCCAGTAAACACCAGCTGCTAAAGGCCTGCCTGTAAACACCAGACACTGAACACCAGCTCGGAGGCATTAAATAAACTGCCACAGCCACTGAACTACAGCAACTGATGCGCACTTACAGAAAGACAGAAACACAAATACACGGGCACACATACACAGACACACACCTGCCAGCAGCCACTAAACACCGGCTAACAGCCACTAAACACCGGCTAACAGCCACTAAACACCGGCCAGCAGCCACTAAACACCAGCCTGCAGACAGAGAATAACAGATACAGACACTGAACACCAGCAACATATGCGCACACGGAGATAGACAGAAACACAGACACATAGACGAACATATACAGACACATACACATACAGATCTACGTGCACACAGTTAACATCACAGTTATAGAGGTGCTCCATGTCAATGTCAGACAGCCAGAGCCACTTAACAGGTAGAAGCTATTAAACACCCACTGTAACACAACGGACATAGACACATGAAAGCAAAGATTCACATATAGATTCATAGAGACCAGAAAATACAGTCACACATAAATACGTGCTCCGTAAATATCTGACGATATTGAGGTGCTCACTGTTAATATCATATAGCCATCATTGTTAAAATCATTATATAGACAGACATAAACACAAAGTGAGAGACACACACACACATGATGCAACAGAGAATTCAACAGATGCAATTTAGCAACTGACAAACAACTTCCACAATCACTAAACACAAAGCACAGCCACTAAACACCAGCGAGCATCCACTAAACACCAATTGGCAGACACATATACAAATCTACATACATACTTTTAACATCAGACTATATAGAGGTGCTCCCTGTTAATATCAGACAGCCAGAGCCGCTAAACATCTAGAAGATACTAAACGCCAACCGCAGCAACAACAGACACAAAGCATAGATTCACAGAACCACATAGAGGCCAACAAACAAAGGCAGGAACATCTACGCGCTCTGTAAATATCTGACTACATTGAGGTGCTCACTGTTAATATCAGACGATATAGCCTCATTGTTAAAATCATTATAGACACACACAGCGAATCGCACAAACATACACTGACACACATTTCAACGCAGATAGAGACACATACTCGATCACACATACACACACGCACACACACCAGCTACAAGTCAACAGACGCGATTTATCAGCCACTAAACACTTCCACAGTCACCAAACACCACCCAAAGCCACTGAAATCCAAACGCAAGCAACAAACACCAGCCACTAAACACCTGCCAATAAACACCAGCGAGCAGCCAAAAACTACCAGCTTACAGCCAGTGAACACCGGCCAGCAGCCAATAAACACCAGATAGCAGCCAATAAACAGCAGATAGCAGCCAGGAAACACCAGCCACAGCCACAACTAACTAGCTAGCAGCCACTACACACCAGCTGGCAGCCACTAAACACCATCCGGCAGCCACTGAACACCAGCCGCAGCCATTAAACACCTGCTGGCAGCCACTAAACACCATCCGGCAGCCACTAAACACCATCTAGCAGTCAAGAAACACCAGCCAACAGCCACTAAACGCCGGCCATTAAACACCAGTTGGTAGCTACTAAACACCGGCCACCAAACACCAGTTAGTTGGCACTGAAGAGCAGCTGAACACCAACAGATGCGCACACACAGACAAAGGAACAAAGACACGCGGACACACATACACAGACACACACACACATACAGATCTACATACGTACTGCCAATATCAGACTATATAGAGGTGCTCCCTGTTAATATCAGACACCCAGAGCTACTAAACAGTTGGAAGATATTAAACACCCTCAACAACAACAACAGACACAGACACATGATAGCATAGATTCACACATAGATTCATACAGACCAGAAAACACAGGCACACACATATACACGTTCCGTAAATATCTGACTATACTGAGGTGCTCACTGTTAATATCAGACAATATAGCCGTCATTGTAAAATTATATAGACACACACAGACACACAAACACACATATGCATAAACATAGAAACACATACTCGATCACAATAACGCAGACACACACATACACATCAGCTCCAAGTCAACAGACGCGATTTAGCAGCCAATAAACACTTACACAGTCACTAAACTCCAGACACAGCCAATAAACACCAGACGCTAAAGGCCTGCCAGTAAACACCAGCCACTGAACACCAGTTTGCAGTCACTAAGCACCGGCCATTGAACACGAGCTCGCAGCCACTAAACACGAGCAACAAAGCACCAGCTCGCAACCACGAAACACCAGCTCGGAGGCATTAAATAAACTGCCACAGCCACTGAACTACAGCAACTGATGCGCACTTACAGACAGAAACACAAACACACGGGCACACATACCCAGACACACACAGCCAGAGCCGCTAAACATCCAGAAGATTTTAAATACCATCCGAAACAACAACAGGCACAGACACATCAAAGCATAGATTCACACATACCAACAAACACAGGCAGACACATATACACACTCTGTAAATATCTGACTATATTGAGGTGCTCACTGTTCATGTCAGACAATATAAACTTCATTGTAAAATTATATAGACCACAGAGTCACACAAACACACATATGCACAAACATAGAAACACATACTCGATCACAAATACACATAAACATGCAAAGCACCAGCCAGGTTAGCAGCCAACATTAGCAGCCAATAAACACCTTCCACAATCAACAAAATACCAGCAAAAGTCAATAAACTCCACCCACAGTCAATAAACACCAATCATTAACCAACTGCGAACAAACACCAGCTACAGCCACTACACACCAGCTGCAGCCAATGAACATCAGCTAACAGCCACAAACACCAGCCAGGAGCCACTAAACACCAACTAGCAGAGACTAAATACCAGCTAGAAGCCACTAAATACCAGCCTCCCAGTCACGAAAAACCAACTAGCAGAGACCAAGTACCAGCCAGCAGCCACTAAACACCAATTGGCAGACACACATACAGATCTACATACACACTGTTAACATCAGACTATATAGAGCTGCTCCCTGTTAATATCAGACAGCCAGAGCCTCTGAACATCTAGAAGATATTAAAAACAATCCGCAACAACAACAGACACATGAAAGCATAGATTCACACAACCACATACAGTCCAACAAACACAGGCAGACACATAAACACTCTTTGTAAATATCTGTCAATATTGAGGTGCTCATTGTTAATATCAGACAATGTAGCCGTCATTATTAATACCATTATATAGACACACACAGCGAAACACACAAACATACACACAGACACACATACTCGATCACACACACGCACACACACACACACCAGCTACAAGAGAACAGACGCGAATTAGCAGCCAAGAAACACTTCCACAGTCACTAAACACCACCCACAGCCACTGAAATCCAGACACAACCAACAAACACCAGCTGCTAAACACCTGCCAATAAACACCAGCCACCACTGAAGACCAGCTGCAGCCATTCAACACGAGCTGACAGTCGCTAAACACCAGCCACTGAACACCAGTTTGCAGCCACTGAACACCAGTTTGCAGCCACAGATTAACAACCACAGCAAATGAACATCAGCAACAGATGCGCACACACAGAAACACGGGAGCACATACACAGACACACATAAAAACAGATCTACTTACACAGTGTTAACATCAGACTACACAGAGGCGCTCCCTAATAATATCAGACAGCCAGAGCCACGAAACTGCTGGAAGATATTAGAAACCATCTGCAACAACAACAGACACAGACACACGAAAGCAAAGATTCACAAATGGATTCATACAGACCATAAATCACAGGCAGACACATATGCACACTCCCTAAATATCTGACTATATTGAGGTGCTCACTGTTAATATCAGGCGATAAAGTAGTCATTGTTAAATCATTATATAGACACAAACAAACACACAGAGAGAGAGACGCACGAACACACAAAGACACACATATGCGCGAATATAGAAACACACACTCGATCACACACACACAGATACACATATGCGTGAAAATACCAATACGCACTCGATCACAGATATTCAGACACACATACATGATGCACCAACTAGAAGTCAACAGACGCAACTTAGCAACTAATAAACAACTTACACAATCGCTAAACACAACCCGCAGACACTGACCACCAACTGGCCGCCACTAAACACCGGCTAACAGCCACTGAACACAGGCCAGCACCCAATAAACACCAGCTAACAGCCAATAAATACAGGCTGGCAGCCACTGAACACCGGCCAGCAGCCACTGAACACCAGCCAGCAGACACAGAATAACAGATACAGACACTGAACACCAGCAACAGATGCGCACACAGAGATAGACAGAAACACAGACACATAGACGAACATACACAGACACACACACATACTGATCTACGTACGCACAGTTAACATCAGATTATATAGAGGTGCTCCATGTTAATGTCAGACAGCCAGAGCCACTAAATAGGTAGAAGCTATTAAACACCCACTGTAACACAACGGACATAGACACAGGAAAGCAAAGATTCACAGATAGATTCATAGAGACCAGAAAATATGGGCACACACAAATACACGCTCCGTAAATATCTGACGATATTGAGGTGCTCACTGTTAATATCAGACAATATAGCTCTCATTGTTAAAATCATTATATAGACACAAAACAAACACACAAAGTGAGACACACACACACACGATGCAACAGCTAGAATTCAACAGATGCAAATTAGCAACTGACAAACAACTTCCACAATCACTAAACACAAAGCACAGCCACTAAACACAAATTGGCAGACACACATAAAAATCTACATACACACTCTTAACATCAGACTATATAGAGGTGCTCCCTGTTAATATCAGACAGCCAGAGCCACTAAACATCGAGAAGATATTAAACGCCATCCGCAACAACAGCAGAAACAGACACATGAAAGCATAGATTCACAGAACCACATAGAGGCCAATGAACAAAGGCAGAAACATATACACACTCTGTAAGTATCTGACTACATTGAGGTGCTCACTCTTAATATCAGACGATATAGCCTCATTGTTAAAATCATTATACAGACACACACAGCGAATCGCACGAACATACTCTGACACACATTTGAACGCACATAGGCACACATACTCGATCACGCAGACACACACCAGCTACAAGTCAACAGACGCGATTTATCAGCCAGTAAACACATCCACAGTCACTAAACACCACCCAAAGCCACTGAAATCGAGACCCAAACAACAAACACCAGCCGCTAAACACCTGCCAATAAACACCAGCGAGCAGCCAAAAAATACCAGCTTGCAGCCATTGAACACCGGCCAGCAGCCAAAAAACACCAGATAGTAGCCAATAAACACCAGATAGCAGCCAATAAACACCAGATAGCAGCCAATAAACACCAACCACAGCCATTACGAACCACCTGCACCCACTAAACACCAGCTCACAACCACAAACAACTGTTAGCAGCTTCCAAACACCAGCTACCAGCCACTGAACACCGACCACTAAACACCAGCTGTTAGCTACTGAACACCGGCCACCAAACACCAGGTCGTTGGCACTGAATAGCAGCTACAGCCACTGAACAACAGCAACAGAGGCGCACACACAGACAAAGGAACAAAGACACACATACACACACACACATACAACAACAACAACAAGATTCCATTTATAAAGCGCCTTTCACGTCAGGAGGACGTCCCAAGGCGCTGCAAGGAGGGGGGAAATGGTCAGGGTGAGGGGAGGGAAGGGAGGGAGCGAGGAGGGGGGAGATGGTCAGGCTGAGGGGAGGGAAGGGAGGGAGCGAGGAGGGGGAAGAGAGTCGAGAGGGGAGCTGAAGGCTCGGTCAAAGAGAAAGGTTTTGAGACCGGCCTTGAAGGAGGAAAGGGAGGAAGCGGCGAAGGCACTGGGGATGGAGTTTCAGAGCCTCGGGGCTGAGAGGCTGAAGGCCGGACCACCGATGGTAGGACGGTTGGGGCGGGGGATGTGGACCAGACCGGAGCCAGAGGAACGGAGAGTACGGGCAGGTAAGTAGGGGGATAGTAAGACATACAGATCTGCATACACATTGTCAACATCAGAGGTACTCCCTGTTAATATCAGACAATCAGAGCCACTAAACAGCTGGAAGACATGAAACACCCTCAATAACAACAACAGACAAAGACACATGATAGCATAGATTCACACATAGATTAATACAGACCAGAAAACACAGGCATACACATATACACACTCCGTAAATATCTGACTATATTGAGGTGCTCACTGTTAATATCAGACAATATAGCCGTCATTGTAAAATTATATAGACCACAGAGACACACACAAACACACATATGCACTAAACACCAACCACAGCCATTAAACAGCGAGCAGCACCCACTAAATAACAGCGAGCAGACACAAACAACAGTTCGCAGCTCCCAAGCACCAGTTATCAGCTACCAAACACAAACTTGCAGCCACTAAACACCAGCCGCAGCCACTAAAGACCAGCCGCAGCCACTAAACACCTGTAACTAACACCAGCTAGTAGCCACTAAACAACAGCTGGTAGCCACTATACAACGGCCACCAAACACCAGCGAGTTGGGACTGAATAGCAGCTACAGCCACTGAACACCAGCAACAGATGCGCACACAGACAAAGGACCGCAGACACACACACATACAAATCTACACACACATTGTCAACATCAGACTATGTGGTGGGGGATCCCTATTAATATCAGAGAACATAGGCCACTAAACAGCGAGATACATTAAACACCCTCTATCACAACAACAGACACAGACACATGATAGCATAGATTCACACTTAGATTCATACAGATCAGAAAACACAGGCACACACATATACACACTCTGTAAATATCTGACTATATTGAGTTGCTCACTGTTAATATCAGACAATATAACCATCATTGTAAAATTATATAAACACACACAGACACACAAACACACATATGCATGAACATAGAAACACATACTCGATCACAATTATGCAGACACACACCCGCTACAACAGACGCAAGTTAAGAGCCAATAAACTCTTCCACAGTCACTAAATTTCAGACACAGCCAGTAAACACCAGCCTTAACGACTAAACACCACCACAGCCAATAAACACCAGCGAGCAGCCAATAAACACCAGCGAGCAGCCAATAAACACCAGCCATCAGCCATTCAACACGAGCTGACAGCCATTCAACACGAGATGGCAGCCACTAAACACCAGATAGCTGCCACAAAACACCAGTTTGCAGCACAGATTAACAACCACAGCAAATGAACATCAGCAACAAATGCTCACACACAGAAACACGGGAGCACATACACAGACACACACAAATACAGATGTGCATACACACTGTTAACTTCAGACTGTATAGAGGTGCTCCCTGTTAATATCAGACAGGCAAAGCCACTAAACAGCGGGAAGATATTAAACACTATCTGGAACAACAACAGACACAGACATATGAAAGCAAAGATTCAAAAATGGATTTATACAGACGATAAAACACACTGTAAATATTTGACTATATTGAGGTGCTCACTGTTAATAACAGACGATATAGCCGTCATTCTTAAAATCATTATAAAGACACACAAACACACACCGTGAGAAGCACGAACACAGAATATGAACCAAACGGTATTGTAACTCTCGCTCATTCAGTTAGTCCTGATTTCCTTAATTGCAATAAATGTTGCACGAACAACAACAACTTGCATTTATATGGGTTGTTCTCTCTGTGCGCGTACAACCTGGGATAACAGCAAGAATTTATTTCAGCCACAATCAGATCTAATAAGAGACTCACCGTCTTGTCTCCCCACTGACTGAGCTGCGGTTCCTGCCTTTGGCTCCCGAGCCTCTCAGTGATGTGGCTTCAATGTTCTGGGCTGAACAGGTAATAGCACACCCTGGTCAGAGTCTGGCAGTAAATCATATCCAAGCCATGTTCCCTTGGAGATTTTCACACAAAGCAATGATTTATTAATTAGACACTGGTGACGCAAATCTGAAACAAACAAAATTTTGTTTTACTTTTTTGCTATTTGCCAAATAAACTTTAGCATGGCGATGGGTCCAGAAATTGCCTCTGCAACTCAACACTTATATCGTCTTGTACTACTTGCTTGGTGCGTCCTAACTTACTGTACACTCTTTAGTTTTTCAATCCCAATTAGAATATTCTATCCCTTACAGTGTCTCCTCTCTCTCATCCCCGTCAGTCCAATGCTCTGTTTACCATCACAGCTCATCTAACCCCCTCTGTCTGTCAGTCTAACCCTCTCTCTCTCCCTCCTCAAAGCCAACCGACCTCTCTAACTTTCTGATCGAAGTCGGTCTAAACCCTCTCTTCTCATAAAAGCCAGTCTGACCCTCTCTCTGTCCCTCCTCACAGACAGTCGAAACCACTATCTGCTTTTAACAACCAGACTAACCTTCTCTCGTTAAATCCAATCTAACCGTTGGTAACTCGTCACAGGCAGCGTAATCCTCCCTTAACATCATTGTAATAGAGTTGGTGGATACGACCAATACCGTTGTTTAATAATCGAAAATTTATTAAGTGAGTCACAAAAGCTCGAACTGAGACTATAGTTAGAGTAAAATCTATCTTCTCCGGTCCAACTGGGAAGATGCGTTTGACCCCTTACTTCGACTCTCACGTCAACACCAAGGATTTCATAGTAAAATCTTTCTTTTAAGAGATCCTCACTCTGCCTCCCCTGGTCACAGAGATAGCCCTCACCATTCGCAAACTGCTGGTGACTCTGAGCAGAGAAATTTCCCATAGAAAAATACACTGATCGAGAGAAAGACAAATTGGCAACTTTTGTTCTGGCGAACTTCTCCAGCCCGAGAGGTTCTCCGCCTTGAGCTCCGCAGGTGTGTGAGACTGCAGCCAATTCTCTCTGTGGTCCTTTATTCTTACATCTGTGCTCAAGGACCTGATTCCTCATTATCTCAGAGGAGTGAACTTCTCCCCAGACAGATATGAAATGTAATAATCTTACGACAACCGGTCCAGCAAAGCTACATCTAAGCTGGTCATTAAATCAAACACAACTTGTTAAAGGGTTACAGGTGAGAGGTTAATTTAAAAGCCTTAAAGACGTTAAGGAATACAAATACAATCTTACACCATGGATCAAGTATTGTCCTTTTATCTTAGCGGGATAATCAAGGTAACTGTTTCCAGACATTTCTGCACTGAGAGATTTACTATTCATTCACAGAATGATGCAGAGGCCGGATGACAAGAGAGCAAAACTGAACTGAGTAAAAAAGAACATTGAGGGAATATGGGTTGAAAGATGGACGTGTTTCGTATGCGAGACATACAAATTGAAGGATCTAATTGCTCTTTATCTCAGAGGTGTGAACTTCTTTTCAGCAAAATATGGAATGTATTAGGAAGCTGACCTCGATCAGTCCAGCAAAGCTCTGCTTAACCCCAAGGGGCAAGGAAAGGGGGGCTGTAAATTGGGTGGTTGTATGAAAGGTTAGAGGGATTGCGGGTGGGTATTTGGAGGAGGAATTTGGTAACAGCAAAGTGCTATATCAAGGTCAAGGTGTGTGTTTTTTAATAATCTGCATGTTATCTGCATCACATTGAAAAGGTACAACAGAGAATAAGGCGGTACTAGTTAACAGAGCAAAGTTTCCGCAAATACCCAGCGAGCGGCCTTCAGCCATTCTGCCCCACTCGCTGGTACTCCATCCCGCAGTCCCTCTGCCTCACCCTCTCCATTGGCTTCTTGAAGACCCATCTCAAGACCCTCCACTACGACCACAGCCTCCTTTCCCCCTTCCCCAATCCCAACCCACAGCTCAGGTCTGACTGTCCATTGCCTTGGGACATCCTCCCGATGTGAAAGCTGCTGTACAAATGTGATGTTATTCTTGTTCTAACCTTGAGATGTTTAGGTTTTCACCGGTTGCCTTCTTCCTCAGAAGTTGACAAAACAAACGAGATGGTCATGAACTGTCTCCTCGAGATAATTGTCCTTCACATTGACGTTGATGTGAAACCTAAAAGCCGCAGTAAACCCGCGATTCAATGCCATTCCAGCGCTTGGCTCTCAGTGTCAGAGAACACAGACAATTCATTGAAGGATATTCTGTGAAGACGCGATAAGGCGCTGTACCAAATGCAAGAATTATTATTATTATTATATTAAATTAGTCATATAAAATGCTATGATCTGGACCGATACAACTTCTGTCATGTTTTAACAGTATAATGTTGAGGTGTTGCTGGATGGCTATTTGATGTCTGTTGGATCAGAATGGAATCTTTTCTAATCCAAAGCGTCCACATCTCTTCATTTATTTCCAATGCTGAACATTAGTGCCCTTATGGTTTCCGGAGGTGTTATTTGAAGGCGGCGATATAATCGGTGGAGTCCTGTAGCGGAAGCAGTTAGTGCAAACACTAGTAATTTGAGAGATAACACTGATAATATTTGCATTTGTTATGGCGCCGCATCACATCTTAAAGCGCAACACAGGATATAGTGTAAAGTGAACTCACTGTGTGTATTGTGGGCAATATATTTGGGTGAGGCCCCAATGTCTGGGCTCTCTGTGGATCAAGTGCGTGGATGACTGTAGTGACGGGATCCGCCTTTGTCATTCGGGTAAAAAATTCCAGAATTGTTTGTGTGGGTTATTCATTGGCGTCGGGAGGCCTCAGTGTGAGGTTTAAACGGTCGATGGGTTCAGTCGCCTCTGTCGGTCGGTTGTCTCTCTCTCTCTGTGTCTCTCGTCGCCTGACTTTGGCGCCTCTTTTTTTCTCTGACTCAGCGCCTGCGCAGTGGAGTCCCTGAGCGCGAGGCGAACGGTTTTTTTTTGAACTCGACGCCTGCGCAGTGCCGTCGCTGTCTGTCCGCGCGCGGGCCGACGGTTTTTTTTTGAACTCGGCGCCTGCGCAGTGCCGTCTCCGGGCGCGGGGCTGACGGTGTTTCGGGGCGCGGCGCCTGTCTGTCTGAGCGCGAGGCGGGACCGCGGGAGGTGGTGATGGCGGCGGAGACGACGGTCAGTGTCGGTGACAGAGAGAGAGAGTATGAGAGAGAGTGTGAGAATGTGTAACAGAGTGAGAGAGTGTGTGAGAGAGAGAGAGAGAGTGTGTGAGAGAGACTGTGACAGAGTGAGAGATAGACTGAGTTTGTGAGAGAGAGCGAGAGAGTGAGAGTGAATGTGTGAGAGAGAGAGAGACTGTGAGATCGTGAGAGACTCTGAGAATGTGAGAGTGAGAGACTGTGTGAGAGAGTGAGAGTGTGTGAGAGAGTGAGAGTGTGTGAGAGCGAGAGAGACTGTGTGATAGAGTGTGAGAGTGAGAGTGTGTGAGAGAGAGACTGCGTGAGAAAGTGAGAGACTGTGAGAGAGTGAGTGTGTGAGAGAGTAAGAGTGTGTGAGTGAGACTGTGTGAGAGACTGTGTGAGAGAGTGAGTGTGAGAGAGTGAGTGTGTGTGAGAGAGACTGTGTTAGAGAGTGAGTGTGTGAGAGAGACTGTGAGAGAGTCAGTGTGTGAGAGAGAGACGGTGTGAGAGAGAGACTGTGTGAGAGAGTGAGACTGTGAGAGTGTGAGAGAGTGAAATTGTGTGAGAGAGTGAGACTGTGAGAGAGTGTGAGAGAGTGAGAGAGAGAATGTGAGAGAGAGTGTGTGAGAGATAGAGAGAGTGAGAGAGAGAGTGGAAGTGTGTGTTTCTGTGTACAATATTATTAAGTTTTATGGTCCGAACTGATGTGACTTCTGTGATGATGTATTGAGGAGCATTGCGCGGTTTCGGGGCGGATGATATTCCCGTCTCATTTGCCTGTTGTACACTGTGGGATCAGACGGGACCTTCATTCCAGGCCGAAGGGAGAGAGGGACTGAAGCTCCAACAACATTCTTCCACATTTATTCATTCATTTCTAATTCGGGGTATTATTTTTCTCGCGGTTTGCGGGGATGTGATCTGTGCGGAGCGGTTTAATCTGTGGAGTCCTGTGGTGTCGTAGTGAGTGCAGTCACTCGTCATTTGAGTGATAGCAGTAACAATCCTTGTGTTTGGTACTGAGTACACACACACACACATACACACACACACAAACAGACACACACTCTCACTCTCTGTCAGTCCCTGTCACCCTCTCTCTCACCCTCTCTCTCTCCTCTTTCTCACACACACAGACACCGAGAGCCGAGCTATCACACAAACACACACAGTGTTGGCCTGGCTCGGTGTCTGGGTTTGTGTGTGTGTGTCTGTGGGTTCAATGTGTATGAGAGAGAATGTGGGAGAGAGGGTGAGAGACTGACAGTGAGAATGTGTGTCAGTCTGTGTGTGTGTCTGTATTTGTGTGATAGACTGTCTCTGTGTGTGTGTGTGTGTGTGTACCTGTGTGTGTGTTTGTCAGCCTGGCTCAGCGTGCGTGTGTGTGCGTATGTTAGTCTGTGTGTGTCTTAGTATGTCTGTGTGTGTCCGTGTATGTGTATGTCTGTTTGTGTGTGTTTCAGCCTCAGTGTGTGAGAGAGAGTGACAGAGAGTGAGAGTGTGTGTTTGTGTGTCTATGTCTCTCTGTCTCTCTCTGTCACCGACACTGACCGTCGTCTCCGCCGCCATCACCACCTCCCGCGGTCCCGCCTCGCGCTCAGACAGACAGGCGCCGCGCCCCGAAACACCGTCAGCCCCGCGCCCGGAGACGGCACTGCGCAGGCGCCGAGTTCAAAAAAATACCGTTGGCCTCGCGCTCAGGGACACCACTGCGCAGGCGCCGAGTCAGAGGGAAACAGAGGCGCCAAAGTCAGGCGCTGCTCTTCATCAGTCGACGAGAGACACAGAGAGAGAGACAGACAACAGTGCGGCCATGTTACTCCCAGTCACCCCCCACCCCCCAGTCACCCCCACCCCCCAGTCACCCCCACCCCCTGTCATCCCCACCCCCCAGTCACCCCCACCCCACAGTCACCCCCACCCCCCAGTCACCCCCACCCCCCAGTCATCCCCACCCCCCAGTCACCCCCCACCCCCCAGTCACCCCCCACCCACCCCCCAGTCACCCCCCACCCACCCCCAGTCAGCCCCCACCCCCCCAGTCACACACACAGACAGTGAGGAGCCAACGTCAACACCTGGTCACCAGACACAGGGACACAGAAAGAGAGAGAAAGACAGACAGACATTGGCGAATTTAAACCGTTTACACCTCACACTGAGGCCTCCCGTCACCGAGGAGTAAACCCCACAAACAAGTCAGGAATGTTTTACCCCAAAAAGATAAAGTTTAATTCCCTCATTAATTCTGAACAGAAGGAAAGACGAGACAGGAAGAGGTTCGTGTGTGTGAGTGACGCCGCGGCTTCTCTGTCAGGACGTCGGTGAAGTGAAGCCTCCGGACAGAGTCCCGAAGCTTTTCTGACCCGATGACCGGACGCGGTGAAGACCTTCGTGTTGGACCGTGACCTGCGGTCACCTCCCCCTCGGCTCGTCCTCGAGCTCCGCCACTCTCCAGCGCTCTGGGACTCTCCCCCTCACCAGCGGCGCCATATAAAGGCAAGTTGTTGTTGTTGTTGTTACAGACACAGTATTAATACAGAATGGTTTAGTTTGACACAGTCGCCGTTGTCCCCACCGCAGGGCGAGGAGACGGGCAAACTGTACAGTGTAATGTTTTATCTGAGGCTCCAGGAAAACAGTACATTGACACTGTACGAAAGGCTGATCCCGTCACTACAGTCATCCAAACTGGTCACTGTGGCCACAAACAGCCCAGACATTTGGGCGTCACCGAAATATATTGCCCACAAAACATACAGTCAGTTCACTTCACAATATATCCTGTGAAGCGCTTTCAGGCGTCTCGAGTACGCGATGAGACGGCGTATCAAATGCGCGGATTATTATTGAATTTATTATTAAATGACGAGTTATTAACTGATCCGCTACAGGACTCAACCGATTAAATCACTCCACAAAAATAACAAAAATAACGCAAACCATTAGGAAACGTATATTCAAAATTGTAAATAAATGAATAGAAGAGTTTTGTTGGAATCTTTAGTCACTCTGCACCTTTGGCCAAGTAAAAGATTCAGCCCTTTCCAGGTATCAAACAGACAAATGAATATTAGCAATCCCGAAACCTCTAAATGTACCACAATAAATCATCAGAGAAGCATATCCGTCTGGACCCAAACATTGAATATGACTTACGTGAATATAATAATAATAATTCTTGTATTAATGGAGTTCAGGTCCTCCAGCATGTGAGGCGAGAGCTCCAACCGCTGAGCTGCAGGACTCCGCGTGAAGTCCGAATTGCAGACTATACAAATTGTGGATAATTAGATTTAATAAAAATGTGCAATTTAGTACAGCCAGAAAATGTCAGGAACGGGTTAAGACTACAGTTTCCCCGATTCAATGTGTCTTGATCCATCACCACATGCGCACAGAGAGCCAAGCGCTGGAGTGACATTGAATCGCGGGTTTATTGTGGCTTCTGGATTTCACATCAAATATCTTGTGGAAACTGTTCATGACAATCCCGTTGGTTTGACAGCTTTTGAGGAAGAAAGAAACCAGCGACAACCTGAACATCTCAAGGTTAGCCTTTACAACAACAACAATAACAAAACTACACGTGTAGTTTTGGAGTCCTGTAGCTCAGTGATTAGAGCACTCGCTTTGCAAGCGAGAGATCTGAGTTCAATTCCAGGCAGAGGGCGAAACCTGTGGTAACTCCAGGTCTCCATTTTTGGCCCTCTTCTTTTCCTCATCTATATGCTCCCTCTGGGCTATATCATCCGCAGATATTGAATAAACGTCCACATATATGCTGATGGTACACAAATCTACTTTGTCTTCTCCAGTATCGACTCCAGGTCCACAAATGTTCCATCATCTTGACTGGCAGACATCGTGGCTTAGATGAAAGCAAACTTCCTGCAGCTGAATGTGGACAAGATGGAAGCCATACTGTTTGACTCACAACATATTCACTCCTGCGGATCTGAGCTCCTCAACCTCCATGGGCTCTCCCTCAGACTCACTGAACCTGTGCACAATCTTGGCGTCTGGTTTGACCCCCTGCTCTGTAAGATTATATTTATGATGTTTATATCATGAGGTTATATCAATGCAAATTTCTGTCGTTATTTGAACTGATCATCTTAGTATGGTTTAATGTATAAATGGTCTCCAAAATTCATAAGGGGAAAACTTGATTTATCTGAACTACTGATGACATACAGATGTGGAGTATAACCAACAGCCTGTTAGTTGGGCCAAATGGCCTGTATTTTCTATGCATCTATGAATCTAAGAGCCACAGCTTGTCTCATCCTTGTTCATATTTATTTCCTCTAACACTGGTGATCATCCTGGTCGCTCTCCTCTACATGCGTTAAGGATCCGTGCTGACTCTTGAGTCATTCCTTGCCTCAATTCTTCCATCTTGCGGTTTTGGCTGGTTGGACTCCAGCAGTTACCCCAACACACACTCTTGGTGTTTGTTAACCTGTTTTCATTCGCGACAGACACTCGGCTGACAAAAAATTTCAGCTAAGAAACCACACCGCTCCTTAAGTGCTCCGAGATGTTTCCCACGTGAGGAGCACTGTATTGTTGTTGTTGCTATTGATTTTATTGTCTCCTCTGAGACATCTCTTTTCCTGGGTGAATCTCCCTAGATTATCTAACGATGGTTTACAACTTACAACGTGGAGTCCTGTAGCTCAGTGGTTAGAGCACTCACTTTGCAAGTGAGAGATCTGAGTTCACTTCCAGGCACAGGGCGAAACCTTGGGCAAGTTTCCTTACTCCACACGCCTAATAATAATCCCTCCAAAAAAACAAAACAATAATAAATTGGTCATTTTCAATCTACGACTGTTTGTGGGATATTGCTGTGCGCAATTGGCTTCCGCGTTCGCCCACAAATATACAGTCAATTCACTTTACAGTGTGTTCTGTGAAGCGCTTTGGGACGTCCTCCTGACGTGAAAAGCGCTATATCAAATGCAAGGATTATTATTATTATTATCCCTTCAACTCGAGAGATCGGTCTGCTCCGAATATGGTGACACTATAGAGATTATGGCATATTTCTGAATGGTTTTCACTTTCTTTTACGCTGTAGGAAATAAGACTAAATTATGTTGCAGTCTACAATATAACGGACTGAATGCCACCATTTTCTTTCTCTTTCCCGACAAGTGGAAATGATTTTTGATAAATTGGTGCTCATGTTGTTGACTATCTTCCTGGTCCCAAGTCCGAAGCCCAATCCACAGTTACATTCACGGAAATTATCCATAAAAGGCAACATTGCATATTGTTATAACGTTTCGCTGACTGTTACATAAATGAGGTTCAAAGATCAGGATTAGGAGATTAGATAGAGAACGCAGTGGACGCTCTAAATTGGGCGGGTTGTTAAAATGAATCAAAGGTGAATTTGAAGTTGGAGGTGGCAAAGTCACACTGGTGTTGGTCTGATGATGGATGGGAAAACAGATTCCCACCTACTCTTACTCTGTAGCGGATTGTACAGTTTCTGGAGATGAGCTTTATTGATGACACTCTATGAAATGGATAATGACCAGAACTCGTCACTCATCTTCTTGTTGTATTAACATAGACAACAACAAATGCTTTATATCGTACAATGAATGCAGCATATAATCACAGAAACCTTGCGCCTGAGAAATGAGAGTCAGTCCGATTTACAGAAATGAGGGAGAGTGTGTTAGAGATAGGATGGGCATGAGAGAAAGAAACAGATTCAGAGATGGAGATGGAGAAAGCAGTGAATGACTGAGTGAGTGAGATTGTGAGATGGATTTTGTGTGAGGGGCAGTGAGGGAGAAGGTTTGTGAGAGAATGAGAGAAGAGAGTGTGTGTCGGTAAGAGTGTGAGTAAGAAATGGGAGAGACAGGGGAGGGAGAGGGGTGGATGGATATGGAATAAAGAGAGAGATAGAGTGAGTGTGGGTGAGAGAATGAAACAGAAGTTTAGGGAGTGGGAGAAATCAAAGAGGTGAGAGAGAAGCAACCAGTGAGTGTTTGACAGAGGGGGAGCCAGATTGATTGTTACAGAGCCTGATAGAAGCGAAACAGAGTGTGAGAGTGTGAGTGAGAAAAGAGGGCGAGAGTGATTGACAGAAATGGTGGATGGAGTGAAAGAGAAAGACGGGCTGTGGCGAGAGTAAGAAACAGAGACAGAGAGAGAAAGCAGAGACAGAGAGTGAAAGGGAATGATTGAGCGTGTGGGTGGAGAAAGTGTTTGCGAAAGAGGAGAGTGGAGAGGGGGAGTGAGTGACAGAAAAAGGGGAGATAGAGAGAGTGTGAGAGGGGAAAGAGAGTGTGAGAGCGGTGATGTTGTTTGTGAGAAAGGGTGTGTGAGAGCGTAACTGAGAGAGGGAGGGAATG
>NW_024705843.1:0-22138 GCF_018977255.1 Callorhinchus milii | reverse complement strand
TCACAGACTCCACACACTCATTTACTCACACACACTATCTCACTCACTTTATCACATATTCATTTTCACACCCACTCTCATATTTCCTCTCTCAGACATGCTGTCTTTCACATCCCATCTCACACTCACATACTCACTCACACACTCACTCTGTCACATTCCCTCACACACACTCACTCTACACTTTCTTTTTCACACCATCTCTCTCACATGCGCTCTCTTTCCCTCTGAGCACTCTTCGTCTCTCTCTCTCTTCTCCTCTCACATTCTCTCTCTCACGCTCTTGCCCTCTTTACGATTTCTCTCACACACTCTCACATGCGCTCACACTCTCACGCGCTCTCACACACTCACACATGGTCTCTCATTCTCTCACACGCTCTCTCTCACATGCCCTCTCTCATCTGTGTCTCTCTCCCTCATACACTCTGACACTCTCTCACTCTTTCTCTCACGCACTCTCTCTCTCTTTCTCTCTCTCACACAATTACTCTCTCTCGCACTCACTGTGTTCTCAGGATATCATTGACTCGGACGAGTTACTGGACGACGATGACTTGAGGAAGCCGGATACAGCCTCGCTCCGAGCGCTGGGATGTGGCGATGTCGCCGGCAAGAAGAAGAAAGCCTGTAAAAACTGGTCAGTGTTGGGGATGGGTTTGGGGCTGACTGGGCTGGGACTGGGGTTGTGGTTGGGGCTGGGTTTGGGCTGAGGTTGGGTTTGGGGTGGGGTTTGGGGTGGGGGCTGGGGTTGGCCTGGGTTTGAGATTGAGTCTGGGGTTGAGTCAGGGCTGGGGACGGTGTTTGGGGCTGGGGTTGTGGCTGAGGTTGGGGTTGGGGCTGGGGTTAGTCTGGGGTTTGGGCTGGTGCTGGGGTTGGGCTGCGATTGGGGTTGGCTGGGGCTGGGGCAGGGGTTTGGGTTGGTGCTGGGATTGGGGGTGGGGCTGAGGTTTGTACTGTGCTTGGGGTTGGGCTGTGTTGGGGCAGGGGTTTGGGTTGGTGCTGGGATTGGGCTGGGATTGAGGTTGGGCTGGGATTAGGTTGGGGTTTGGGCTGGGGCTGGTTTGGGTTGGGGTTGGGCTGAGTTTGGGGGTTGAGTTGGTGTTGGGGTTGGGGGTTGGGGCTGGCGGCTGGGATCGCGATTTGGAGTTGGGGTTGTGTTGGTGTTAGGGGTTGGTTTGGGGGTTGGGGCTGGATCTTGTTGTGTGAAAGCCAGAGTTTATTCTCCAGCACGTGTGGTCTGGCTGACGAGCTGGAGGTGACGAGCCAGAGTGAACGGAGGAAACCTGCAGCTACATCTGCCTGTGGCAACGTGAGTGATCGTCAGGGTGAGGGGGACCTCTCTCTCTCTCTCTGCTCCCCCTCTCTCTCTTTCTGCCCTCTCTCTCTCTCTTTCTGCCCTCTCTCTCTCTTTCTGCCCTCTCTCTCTCTTTCTGCCCTCTCTCTCTCTCTTTCTGCCCTCTCTCTCTCTCTTTCTGCCCTCTCTCTCTCTTTCTGCCCTCTCTCTCTCTTTCTGCCCTCTCTCTCTCTCTTTCTGCCCTCTCTCTCTCTCTTTCTGCCCTCTCTCTCTCTCTTTCTGCCCTCTCTCTCTCTATTTCTGCCCTCTCTCTCTCTTTCTGCCCTCTCTTTCTCTTTCTGCCCTCTCTCTCTCTCTCTATATATATATATATGTGTCTTCTCTTGCCCCCTCTCTCTGTCTTTGCCCTTCTGTCGGTCTGTCTGTCTCTCGCTCATTCTCTCTCTCTCCCTTTCTCTGTCTTGCCTTCTCTCTCTGTTTGTCTCCCTCTCTCTTCCTGTCTGCCTCTTTCTTTTCTCTCTCCACGCTCACACCCCCAGCTGGTCTGCTCTCCCCCTATCTCTGATTTTCTCTCTCTCTTTGGTCTTTCAGTTTCTCTCTGTCTGTCTCTTCTCTCTCAGTCCACACCCGGGGTCTGGTCTTTCTGTTTGTCTGTTTGTCTGTCTGTCTCTTGTTGCTCTTTGGAAGGAGCCACATCCCCCCCACCCTTCGCAAAATGTCCCTCACCCTTCACTCCTCCCACTAGCCTCTCTGCCTTCTCTGCTCCACCTCTCCGTCTCCTCCTCCCCTCCCTCTGCTCCAGCCTTGCCGTTGCTGATGTTTGTCCCAGAGCAGCTACCCCAACCTCCCCTCCCCCACTCTCTCCGCCTCACACACCCCCACACCAACATCCCCTCCCCCCAACCCCAGATCATCCAGAACTCTGCAGCCCGTGTCCTCTCCCGCACCCTATCACTCCCATCCTCACCCGACTCCACCGGCTTCCCATCACACAGAGGATACAGTTCAAGATCCTGGTCCTCACCTTCAAAGCCCTCCATGGCCTCGCTCCCCTCGACCTCTGCCACTTCCTAACCATCTGGCCCGCTTCACGCCCAAGCCTCACTTGCCCTACTGTTAGCGAGCAGGCCTTCTCCCACTCTGCCCCCACCTCTGAAACTCCATCCTACAGTCCCTCCGCCTTGCCGCCTCCCACCCTCCCCGTCTCCTTCAAGGCTCATCTCAAGGCCCTTCTGTTAACCAGGCCTTCGATCACCCTCCCCGCCCTCCACCCCACCAGATCCCACCACCTGCTTGGGTGCGTATCCTTGACTGTCCAGTGCCTGGGGACATCCTCCTGAAAGGCACCATGTAATTTGTAAAATGCAATTTGTTGTTGTTTTTGTTGATTCTCTCTGCCTCTCTCCCCACCCCTCTCTCTCGCTCTCTCTCTCTCTGTTTAGCTGCCTGTCTGTGTCCTTTCCTCTCTGTCTGTGTCCACCCCCTACTCTCTCTGTCTCTTTCTCTCGCACAGGCTTCTCTCTGTCTTACTGAATCTCTCTCTCGTTGGTCTATATGTCTTTCTTTTTCTCTTACCTCTTTATCTCTCTCTTTCTGTCTGTCTCTCTTGCTTTCTATTGTTCAGTCTCTGTCTCTCTGTCGGATGTCAATGCTTACTCTCAGCAATGATGGCTCCTCTCTTGCAGTGTTACCTTGGTGATGCGTTCCGTTGTGCAAGCTGCCCTTACATGGGAATGCCGGCATTCCAACCTGGGGAGACCATCCGGCTGACCCGAAGCACACTGGCTGATGCCTGAGGCTGTGAGGAGGTGGGAAGGAGGGAGTGGGTCCGTAGTGACAGCAGAACATGAGCAAACCTCGTCTCCACTCTCATGTACAAAAGAATGTGACACAAACTGGGCTGAGTTTGCCTGTTGGTCTGTGATTGTGTATGCAAATGTATGTACATATCTACATATATATATTCTGTACGCGTGAGCTGAACCTGGATGCATACCTGTGGTATATGTGCATCTATATGTGTATGTATACACCCAATTTGTACACTGTGTGTGCACACACATATATACACAGGTGTGTGCTGTACACGTACAGGGTAACCCAAAAGATGTGATATCATTACAGTGTCTAATAAGTCTTAAAGAAACAGTTTTTTTTAGATAATAGGGTAGATATCACAGATTTTTGATCACCCTACACATGTGCATGTGTGTGCTTGAATATGTATGTGTATGTGTGCATAGTGTACATACAAGCAGTTGTGTGCACAGATGGACAATGTGTGTTAGTGCTGCAGTTGTTGACTTATACGTATTCAGGGATTTACTGAAGACTTTCAATAAATGTTGGGAAAATAGCTGTGCTTTCCTGTACTTGTGGCGTGAGCATCTGCAGCAAAGCTCCACACAAACTCTACTCGGCTCCTGGGCAACACAAGAGGAGTCGAGATCTACTAAACCGATGGAACAGGCTCAATGGGCTGAATGACCTCTGCCAGTGCCTGTTCTGTATCTCATTGAATCTCTTCTGTACCCTCTGTTGAGCACAATTGGCTGCCGTGTTTCATACAGTAGACACTTTAGTTTATCCTGTGAAGTGCTTTGAGATGTCTTGAAGACGTCTTAAGGCGCTATATCAAATGGATTATTATTATTTATAGATTGACATATAGTGAGGTGGCTAAAACCTGGACACCTAGCTGCAGTTTAACCAATGAGGTAAACAAGTGATTTGCTTTGTTTTTTTAATTCTCTCTCTGTATAAAAGCCAGGATTCCATTTGCTTTCCCACTCGATCCCAGCACCACTGCTGTCCTCATTGATTGCCTATCAAGTCCTGGATAGCAGCTGACTTTCTTCAGTTGAATGTTGACAAGACAGAGGATTCCCTGCCCCCAGTGACTGTGTGATTCCGGTCAGCGCCTTCTCAACTCAGGAGCTGACAGCACCACTCTATATGGATGCATTCTACACATTACTGAGCACGTGTTTTTTTTCCCCAAGCCAGGTGTCTGACCCATTGGAAACCCATCACAATGCTTGAGAGATTACAAACCAAGCTGCGATTTCCACGCATCCCACTTGGAAACCCCAGAGATAGATTGTTGGAATGGAATGCTCTCTCTCTCCCTGGAGGGACGTATCCTGCTTACTTAATTCCGGAAAGTATAAGGTGCAGGTTGGCAAGAGCCAAGGCTTGGGGGACCTCAGCGTGAGTGTTGTGGTAACTGCTGGAGTCTAACCAGCTAAAACCGCATAGCTCATCATTGCTATTGCTGTCTGGCAAGCTTTCCCAGCCAGGCCCCCCCTCCCTGTTAGGGTTAACAGGAGCTGAGTGGGAGGATTCCCTGCTCCCAGTAACGCGTCTGCCCTAATGGGTCCTGCTGATCAGCCAGACTGGACTGTGATATCATCAGCATCGAGCACGTGCAGAACATCGATGGTTTGTTCAATTCCACAGTTCTTTAAACCTGTTCTGCCTTCCCCCACCTCAGCAACATCGCTCGGCTCTGCCACCATCTCTCCCCCAGGCCTAAGAGACATGGAATCATAGAATTATACCGCACAAAAGGAAGCCATTTGGCCCATCGTGTCTGTGCTGCTCTTTGAAAAGTGCTTCCAAATCAACACCACTCTCTCCCCATAGCCCTGATCAACCCCACTCCCCCGCTCTCTCCCCATAGCCCTGATCAACCCCACTCCCCCGCTCTATCCCCATAGCCCTGATCAACCCCACTCCTCCGTGCTCTCCCGATAGCCCTGATCAACCCCACTCCTCCGTGCTCTCCCCATAGCCCTGAACAACCCCTCTCCCCATAGCCCTGATCAACCCCACTCCCCCGCGCTCTCCCCATATCCAGCCTTGACGAAGCCAACTAGCTGCTCTCCGGATTCCCTGGCTTTTCCCTCCACAAGCTGCAGCCCGTGTCTCTCTCCCGGTGTCTAGCCAACGGGCTGATGTCCGGGGTCAAGTGACAGCAGAAATGGAGCCTGCGAAAGCAGAGAGAGGCCCAGTCTGTGTGGGAGCCTAGTGACACGGCCACTGGGAAATGGCCTCTAATATCCCTAACTTCCTACAGTTGAATGTCGACAAGACCGAGGCCCTCCTGATTGGTTCCCGTCAGCGCATCCTCACCTCAGACACTGGCAACATCACCATCCATAGATTAAGTCTAAACCTCACTGAACCAATGCAGAACCGTGGGGTCTTGGTTGACTATCCATTAAATCCCACACCCATTCCGTGACCCATTCCGCCTTCCCCAACCTCCACAACATTGCCCGTTTCTGCAGTACCTCTGCCTCTGCCCTCAGGCCACTGGCAACCCTCATTCACACTATCATCTCATCCAGGCCTGACTACGCTAACACCTTGCTTGTCGGTCTTACCAACTCTTCCCTCCACAAGCTGTAGAATGTTCGGGACTTTGCAGTTTATGTCCCCTCCCGCACCAGGCTCCATGACCCTATCACCCCCAACCTCGATCAGCTCCACTAGCTCCCCATTCCCCAGGGAATCAAGGTCAAAATCCCCATCCTCACATTTGAAGCCATCCACAGTCTTGCCCCATTTGACCTCTGTGACCTTCCAACCCACACTCTCCCTCCGCTTAGTAGGCTTCATTCCCCCACCTTGCCCACCCCATCATCGGCGGTTGCACTTTCATTCTTTCTAACCCAACTTTCTGAAACTCCACCTCGGAGCCTTGTCTCCTCACGCCTTCCTTTATCTTCTTTAATGTCCATTCCAACATCTTGCTCTTTGCCCGCGCCTTCAATCATCTTCTCCCCGCCTTGGCCTCCCTGACATTAAACACCAACGCTCAGTCACATCAATCTGCGAGATTTTATGCTCCATGTCACAGACTTTGTATTGAGTGTGGACGAGTTCTGCACCAATGTCTGGCTGAGCTCCTACTCTAATTCAGAGGCTGTTGTAATTAGGAGACTGAATCAATGGGTAGTTTTCTAATGAAATTTACTTAACAGAACCCACAGATACTCACAGAGATAGGAACATAGAAACAGGAGGAGGCCACTTGGGCCATCAAGCCTTCCCACCACTTCCCAAGATGGTGGCTGAGATGGTGGAGTTTACATTGCGCCTCTGATGCAGGTGTATTTGAGAAAGAGAGTAACCGTTACAAGTGGAGATGTTTTGTCACGGTGAGTGTTGGGGTGTAGTGACTGTGATGAGTTGTGACTGTGATGAGAGTGCAGTGACTGTGATGAGAGTGCAGTGACTATGATAAGGTGGAGCGCCTGTGATGAGCTGTGGTGACTGTGATGAGAGTGCAGTGACTGTGATGAGGTGGAGCGCCTGTGATGAGCTGTGGTGACTGTGATGAGAGTGAGGTGACTGTGATGAGGGTTTAGTGACTGTGATGAGTTGTGGTGACTGTGATGAGAGTGCAGTGACTGTGATGAGGTGGAGCGCTTGTGATGAGCTGTGGTGACTGTGATGAGAGTGCAGTGACTGTGATGAGGTGGAGCGCTTGTGATGAGCTGTGGTGACTGTGATGAGAGTGCAGTGACTGTGATGAGGTGGAGCGCCTGTGATGAGCTGTGGTGACTGTGATGAAGGTGCAGTGTGTGTGTGCCCAGGTCTATGGGGTGCTGAGACATGGTGTGCTGGGCATTGCGAGTGGCACACCAGGCAATTGGGCCACGTGGTCATCAAAGTCAAGGCAAACAAGCTGCTCCTTTTCTGTTTGGGACTGTGGGATATTATTGCAGGTCGTGTGTGGTGCCTGAGAGTGGGGATTGGGCCCCAGAAAGGCCGGGTTCAGTCTGTTCCCGCCGTGCAGGGAGAGTGTGGGGTCAGCGTGAGGACAGAGATACAATACAATTTACACTGATGCAGCACCTTCCACATCGGAAGGACATCCCAAAGTGCTTACACTGTGTCTGGGAATTAGACATGGAGGAGCTGCTGGGAATCCAAGTCACAGGGGTCAGTGGCTGAACTATTGACATCTGAACAGTGAAAACTGCCCTTCCCACTGACCGTACCACCGTTAGGGTATCAATCTCAGGGGTCCCAGACCCCGCCCCTCCTCCACTCCGCTCAGGATTTTACACTCTCTATTCTTTTTTCCAAAATGTATTACTTATCAGCTTTAAACTGCACCTGCCAATTCTCTGCCCATTTCTCCCGTCCATTGGCGCCCTCTTACACAATGCTTCCCACCATTTGCCAATCACCCAATTCACTGTCATCAGCAAAGGTGGTCCCACCCCTTCCTGTGCGCACGTCCACATCATTGATGTATAATGTAAACTGTAGCCGTCCCCGTCCAGAGCTTGGGCCACACACTGCCCGCCTGACACCCATTGGTCCCCACTCTCTGCCCTCACATCCTTCTATACACTCCATTACTTTAACACCTTTAACACCAGACTCCTTCACTTTAACACGAAGCTCCTGTGCCACACCTTATTCAAAGACTTTCTCGGAGTTCTTATACACAACCTTCCTCATCTCCGCTCCCAGTAATCTCCTCGAAACATTCCATTGCTCACACACCATCAGCATTTCATCAATAAGTTTATTAGATAGACATTGTAAACCTGAATCTGTACAAACTCTACACTCGCCGTTTACAGTGTGTGTTATAGGTCCATCATCAGCACAAAGTCGCAGGTGGATCAGTGTGACCCAAACACACAAGTGTAAAGCTGCCGTTCGCACAGCGAGTCTCGGCCAGTCTCACTCTCAGGCCGTATATGACTCAAAGCTCATTCCCACTCAGAGCCTCATGCTGTCCAGCTGCTGGATTCTGTCCTGAACCCATTGCTGCCGGGGATCTCCACACAACAGCTTCTTCTTCTTCGTCTCAAATCTGTCAAACAAATCAGTCTGGTTAGTGATGCCTCCATCAGCAAAGCAACACCAGCACAGGCCAGACATAGGCCAGACCCACACTAGGCACAGGCCTGACACAGGCCAGACACAGGCCAGACACAGGCCAGAACCAGAGTAGGCACACGTCAGACACGGCCGAGACCCACACCAGACACAGGCCAGACCCAAACTATGCACAGACCCAGACAAACACCAGACACATATCAGACACACACCAGACAGAGGCCAGACACAGGCCAGACACAGGCCAGACACACGCCAGATACAGACTAGGCACTGACCAGACACACATCAGACACAGACCAGACACACATCAGACACACAACAGACACACAACAGACACAGACCAGACATACACAAAACAAATACTAGACACAAATCAGACACACACCAGACAGAGGCCAGACATAGTCCAGACACAGACGGGGACACTCACATTATGGAGTCGTGTGTACAGTCATACGTAGCGCTGAGCAGCCTGTAGCCTCTGAGCCGGCTCAGGGGCAGTGGTTTGCGGATGTGTTGCTGGCAGCACAGACCAGACGACGTTGCAATAGCCAGGGGAACTGGAATGAAGGAATAATAGTCATCGTATTTGATGCAACATCTCATCACATTGTTTCAACGTCTCAAACCAGAAGGCATTGTGTTTTTGTGGCTGAGCAGCACAACCAGTTTGTGCCC
This sequence comes from Callorhinchus milii, assembly GCF_018977255.1. Lineage (NCBI taxonomy): Eukaryota > Metazoa > Chordata > Chondrichthyes > Chimaeriformes > Callorhinchidae > Callorhinchus > Callorhinchus milii. The sequence continues at coordinate 13,293 of NW_024705843.1, read as the reverse complement.
AGCAATGTCCCACACGCAGACATGGAGCGAGCAACCAAGTGTATCTGGGGGACTGTTGGCCAGACACCGGAGAGGGACACACACTGAGCCGGGCTGACACACACTGAGCCGGGCTGACACACACTGAGCCGGGCTGACACACACTGAGCCGGGCTGACACACACTGAGCCGGGCTAACACACTCTGAGCCGGGCTGACACACACACTGAGCCGGGCTGACACACACACTGATCCGGGCTGACACATACACTGAGCCGGGCTGACACACACAATGCCCAGCTCAGGGACACTGAGGGACTTGCTGTTTGCTGAGAGAAGGAAGGCAGTGAGGCTCCGCACTGCTCCTGGGCTCATCATGACCACGTTGTTCAGCTGTTACACGAGAGAGAAGCGTGACTTACCGGCGGAGAGCTGTTGTGGGCAGAGGGTCAGTGAGAGAACCAGAGCCAGAGCCATGTGTAGCCACTGCATGTTGCTGCCGCTGTGAGTGTGACACTCAGTGGATACAGACCCCACAGGCGCTTCACCCCCATTTATACAGGAAGCAGCTGCGCACGACACTCACAGCTGCCGTTCCTTGGCCGGGACTTCCCAGACTTCTGGGGACTCGGCTTCTCACTCTTCCTGAAAAGCAGAAACAAAAGATTTCATAATTCTTCCTCGAACCTGAGCCCACATTGTCCATTCAGAGTAGCCCTGTCTCATCCTGTCCATCCACAGGTCAGGGTTAGAGACACAGTAAAGCTCCTCTACACTGTGTGTCCATCCACAGGTCAGGGTTAGAGACACAGTAAAGCTCCTCTACACTGTGTGTCCACACTCCCAGGTCAGGGTTAGAGACACAGTAAAGCTCCTCTACACTGTGTGTCCATCGACAGGTCAGGGTTAGAGACACAGTAAAGCTCCTCTACACTGTGTGTCACACTCCCAGGTCAGGGTTAGAGACACAGTAAAGCTCTCGCTACACTGTGTGTCCACACTCCCAGGTCAGGGTTAGAGACACAGTAGATCACGCTCTTGCTCAACTCTTAGAGCACTCAGCTCGCTGATTATGTGATAGCGGAGAGGGAGGGGGCAAGGCGGAGGGATTGACGGCGGTCGTACCTGAGTTTCGGGGTGTAGTAGCGGAAGGCACAGCCAGAGGTGGTGGAGTGAAGGGGGCGAGGGACGCACGGTAGGCAGTCTCGGAGCCAGCCCAGCGGAGGCAGTGGGTGGTGGAGTGGGAGATGAGTAGGTCAGATCAATAGGGAGGTGCATGATGGGATTAGGAAACGAGTGAGTGGATTTTGAAGTGGATCCGTTTGGTAATTGGGAGCCAGTGGAGCCTGGCAAGGAATGTTGTGATGGGGCTCCAGAGTTTTGTGCGGGTCCTGGTCAGGGAACGGATGTGGGACAGAAAGATAAAGCTGTGGCTTGAACCTGACGCCTAAATTGTGCCTGGATTTGGTGAGTCTGAGGGAGAGCCCGGGGAAGTTGAGGAGTTCAGGTCCACAGCAAAGAAGACAAAGTGTATGGCTTCTGTCTTGCTGACATTCAGCTGCAGGAAATTTGGGATCATCCAGGCCTTGATGTCCGTCCGACAGCTGTCACACACGCACACCTGCCCCTACATAAAACACCCTCCCTTACACACAACTCTCACCTACATACACACTTCCCTCCACACACTCTCACCTACACACATCCTCCACTACACAAAATACCCTCTCCTCCACACACCCTCTACTCCACACACCGTCACCTACATACACCCTCCCCTCCACACAGCTACACAGAGAGTGGGGACCAATGGGTGTCAGGCGGGCAGTGTGTGGCCCAAGCTCTGGACGGGGACGGCTACAGTTTACATTATACATCAATGATGTGGACGTGCGCACAGGAAGGGGTGGGACCACCTTTGCTGATGACAGTGAATTGGGTGATTGGCAAATGGTGGGAAGCATTGTGTAAGAGGGCGCCAATGGACGGGAGAAATGGGCAGAGAATTGGCAGGTGCAGTTTAAAGCTGATAAGTAATACATTTTGGAAAAAAGAATAGAGAGTGTAAAATCCTGAGCGGAGTGGAGGAGGGGCGGGGTCTGGGACCCCTGAGATTGATACCCTAACGGTGGTACGGTCAGTGGGAAGGGCAGTTTTCACTGTTCAGATGTCAATAGTTCAGCCACTGACCCCTGTGACTTGGATTCCCAGCAGCTCCTCCATGTCTAATTCCCAGACACAGTGTAAGCACTTTGGGATGTCCTTCCGATGTGGAAGGTGCTGCATCAGTGTAAATTGTATTGTATCTCTGTCCTCACGCTGACCCCACACTCTCCCTGCACGGCGGGCACAGACTGAACCCGGCCTTTCTGGGGCCCAATCCCCACTCTCAGGCACCACACACGACCTGCAATAATATCCCACAGTCCCAAACAGAAAAGGAGCAGCTTGTTTGCCTTGACTTTGATGACCACATGGCCCAATTGCCTGGTGTGCCACTCGCAATGCCCAGCACACCATGTCTCAGCACCCCATAGACCTGGGCACACACACACTGCACCTTCATCACAGTCACCACAGCTCATCACAGGCGCTCCACCTCATCACAGTCACTGCACTCTCATCACAGTCACCACAGCTCATCACAAGCGCTCCACCTCATCACAGTCACTGCACTCTCATCACAGTCACAACTCATCACAGTCACTACACCCCAACACTCACCGTGACAAAACATCTCCACTTGTAACGGTTACTCTCTTTCTCAAATACACCTGCATCAGAGGCGCAATGTAAACTCCACCATCTCAGCCACCATCTTGGGAAGTGGTGGGAAGGCTTGATGGCCCAAGTGGCCTCCTCCTGTTTCTATGTTCCTATCTCTGTGAGTATCTGTGGGTTCTGTTAAGTAAATTTCATTAGAAAACTACCCATTGATTCAGTCTCCTAATTACAACAGCCTCTGAATTAGAGTAGGAGCTCAGCCAGACATTGGTGCAGAACTCGTCCACACTCAATACAAAGTCTGTGACATGGAGCATAAAATCTCGCAGATTGATGTGACTGAGCGTTGGTGTTTAATGTCAGGGAGGCCAAGGCGGGAGAAGATGATTGAAGGCGCGGGCAAAGAGCAAGATGTTGGAATGGACATTAAAGAAGATAAAGGAAGGCGTGAGGAGACAAGGCTCCGAGGTGGAGTTTCAGAAAGTTGGGTTAGAAAGAATGAAAGCGCAACCGCCGATGATGGGGTGGGCAAGGTGGGGGAATGAAGCCTACTAAGCGGAGGGAGAGTGTGGGTTGGAAGGTCACAGAGGTCAAATGGGGCAAGACTGTGGATGGCTTCAAATGTGAGGATGGGGATTTTGACCTTGATTCCCTGGGGAATGGGGAGCTAGTGGAGCTGATCGAGGTTGGGGGTGATAGGGTCACGGAGCCTGGTGCGGGAGGGGACATAAACTGCAAAGTCCCGAACATTCTACAGCTTGTGGAGGGAAGAGTTGGTAAGACCGACAAGCAAGGTGTTAGCGTAGTCAGGCCTGGATGAGATGATAGTGTGAATGAGGGTTGCCAGTGGCCTGAGGGCAGAGGCAGAGGTACTGCAGAAACGGGCAATGTTGTGGAGGTTGGGGAAGGCGGAATGGGTCACGGAATGGGTGTGGGATTTAATGGATAGTCAACCAAGACCCCACGGTTCTGCATTGGTTCAGTGAGGTTTAGACTTAATCTATGGATGGTGATGTTGCCAGTGTCTGAGGTGAGGATGCGCTGACGGGAACCAATCAGGAGGGCCTCGGTCTTGTCGACATTCAACTGTAGGAAGTTAGGGATATTAGAGGCCATTTCCCAGTGGCCGTGTCACTAGGCTCCCACACAGACTGGGCCTCTCTCTGCTTTCGCAGGCTCCAATTTCTGCTGTCACTTGACCCGTTGGCCAGACACCGGGAGAGAGACACGGGCTGCAGCTTGTGGAGGGAAAAGCCAGGGAATCCGAAGAGCAGCTAGTTGGCTTCGTCAAGGCTGCATGTGATGAATGTGTTGATGAAGCCTGAGAATCCAAGCTCATTTGCCTTACAATGATTTGAGTGACACCCTCTAATCTCCTCTCAATTTGCCCGATCAGTTTTTCTTCCTCTTTATTGCCAGCTGAGTTAACAATAAAAGTTCCTTTTTTATGATTCAGATTTCATCTGATTCACAGAATCTCTGCTTGGTAATTGTATTTGAAAAATGAAGAATAAATATTTTTGAATAAATTTTACTTTTCTCAGGTTCTTCGAAAATTGAACCGGAGTTTGGGGCTGGGCTGGGTTTGGAGATGGGCTTGTGGGTAGGGGTGGTGCTGCGGATGACGTTGTTGTTGGGGCTGGGTTTGGGCCTGGGGTAGGTGCTGGCGTTAAGGCTGGGTTTGGTGCTGGGTTTGGGGTTGTGACTGGGGTTGCAGCTGGGATTGGGGCTGGGTTTGTACCTGGGCCTGGGTTTGGTGCTGGGTCTGGTGTTAGGGCTGAGGTTTGGCCTGGATTTGGTGCTATGGTTGATACTGGGATTGGGGCTGGTGTTTGGGGCTGGAGTTCAGGCTTGTTTTAGGGTTCAGGCTGGGCCTGGTTTTGAGCCCTCGGTTGGTACTGGCGTTATGGCTGGCTTTGGGGCTGGTGTTGGGGGTTGTGGCTGGGGATGGGGCTGGGATTGTGGCTGTGTTTGATCTGGGTCTGGTGTTGTAGTTGGTGCTGATTTTGGGTTTGGTGCTGGCATTGGAGCTGGGGTTGGTGCAAGTGTTGGGGCTTTGGTTGGTGTTGAGGCTGTGGTTGGATCTGGGTCTGGTATTGGGGTTGGGGCTGGGGTTGGTGTTGGAGATGGGGTTGGGTTTGGGGCTGGGTTTGGGGCTGTGGTTGGTGTTGGACTGGGGTTGGTGTTGGGGCTGGTGTTGGGTTTGGGGCTGGGGTTGTGTTTGGGACTGGGTTTGGATCTGGGTCTGTTGTTGGGGTTGGTGTTGGAGTTGGGCTGGTGTTGGATTTGGATCTGGTGTTGGGGCTGAGGTTGGGTTGTGGTTGGAGCTGAGGTTGGGTTTGGGGCTTGGTTTGGGGATGGGGTTGAGTTTGGGACTGGAATTGGTTCTATATTTGGAGCTGAGTCTAATGTTGGTGTTGGGTTTGGGAATGAGCTTGGTCTTGGGTTTGGGCCTGGGTTTGGGGTCGGATCTATGGTCCAGATTGGGTTTGGGGTTGTGGCTGGTATTGGGTTTAGGGTTGGGTCTGGCGTTGGGCTTGGGGATAGTGCTGCGGTTGAGGCTGGGGTTGGGGTTGAGTCTGGTATTGGGACTGGTGTTTGGCAGGGCCTGGAGTTGTTTCTGGGGTTGGGCTTGGGGCTGCTATGGGGGCTGGGGCTGTGGTTGGGGCTGGGGCTGGACTTGTGCCTGTGGTTGATGCTGTGGTTGAGGCTGGGGCTGGGGTTGGGGCTGGGTTTGGGTTTGGGTTTGGGACTGGGCCTGAGGATTGGGTTTGTGCTGGAGTTGGGGTTGGTGTGAGGTTGGGGCTGGGGTTGTGTTTGGGGCTGGGGTTGGGCCCGGGGTTTGTGTTGGTGCTGGGGTTGGGGTTGTTCCTGGGTTTGGGGCTGGAGTTGGGTCTGAGGTTGGAGTTGGGGCTGGGGTTGGGGATGGGTCTGGTGTTGGGGCTGGGTTTGGAACTTGTGTTGGTGCTAGATTTGGGGTTGGTAATGGGGCTGGCGTTCGGGCTGGGGTTGGAGTTGATGTTGGGACTGGGGTTGCGGCTGGGTTTGTTGCTGGGATTGGGTTTCAGGCTGGGTTTGGGGTAGGGTTTGGGACTGGGGTTGGGGTTGGCTTGGTTTCTGGGATAGTAGCTGGGGTTGGAGCTGTGGTTGGGGATGATGTTGGTGCTGGTGTTGGGGCTGGGGTTGGTGCTGGAGCTGGTTTTGGGGCTGCATTTGCAGTTTGTGCAGGGGTTGGTGTTGCTGTTGGGGGTGGGGTTGGGTTTGGTGTTGGGGCTGTGGCTAGGGTTGGGGTTGGGGCTGGGTTTGGGGCTGGGGTTGATGTTGGGCTGGGGATGGGGCTGAGTTTAGTGTTGGGGTTGGAGCTGGGATTGGGGCTGTAGCTGGGATTGGGTTTAGGGCTGGAGCAGGAATTGGGACTGGGGTTGAAGTTGGTGCTGCGGATTGGGGCTGGGTTTGGGGCTGGAGTTGGGTTTGGGGCTGGAGTTGGGTTTGGGGCTGGAGTTGGGTTTGGGGCTGGAGTTGGGTTTGGGGCTGGAGTTGGGTTTGGGGCTGGAGTTGGGTTTGGGGCTGGAGTTGGGTTTGGGGCTGGAGTTGGGACTGGAGTTGGGTTTGGGGCTGGAGTTGGGTTTGGGGCTGGAGTTGGGTTTGGGGTTGGAGTTGGGTTTGGGGCTGGAGTTGGGTTTGGGGCTGGAGTTGGGTTTGGGGCTGGGGTTGGGTTTGGGGCTGGGGTTGGGTTTGGGGCTGGAGTTGGGTTTGGGGCTGGAGTTGGGTTTGGGGCTGGAGTTGGGTTTGGGGCTGGAGTTGGGTTTGGGGCTGGAGTTGGGTTTGGGGCTGGAGTTGGGTTTGGGGCTGGAGTTGGGTTTGGGGCTGGAGTTGGTGTTGGTTCTGGGGTTGTGGTTGGGTCCGATGGATGGAATGTTGGTGTTGTGTGGAGGGGAGTTTGTTTTATGGAGGGGAGGGTGTGTGTAGGTGAAGGTGTATGCAGGTCAGGGTGTGTGGAGGGGTGGGTGTGTAAAGAAGCGTGTTTTATGGAAGGGAAGGAGTGTGTGTAGGTGTGGGTGTGAGGAGGGGAGGGTGTGTGTGGAGGGGAGGGTGTGTGTGTAGGTCAGGGTGTGTGGAGGGTGTTTGTGGAGGGAAGCGGTTGTGTAAGGGTTGTTTTATGTAGAGGAGGGTGTGTAGAGGGGAGGGTATATGTAGGTGAGCGTATATGTAGGTGAGGGTGTATGAAGGTGAGGGTGTGTGGAGGGGAGGGTGTATGTAGGTGAATGCATATGAAGGTGACGGTGTGTGGAGTAGAGGGTGTGTGGAGGAGAGGGTATTTTGTGTAGTGGAGGATGTGTGTAGGTGAGAGTGTGTGGAGGGAAGTGTGTATGTAGGTGAGAGTTGTGTGTAAGGGAGGGTGTTTTATGTAGGGGCAGGTGTGCGTGTGTGACAGCTGTCGGACGGACATCAAGGCCTGGATGATCCCAAATTTCCTGCAGCTGAATGTCAGCAAGACAGAAGCCATACACTTTGTCTTCTTTGCTGTGGACCTGAACTCCTCAACTTCCCCGGGCTCTCCCTCAGACTCACCAAATCCAGGCACAATTTAGGCGTCAGGTTCAAGCCACAGCTTTATCTTTCTGTCCCACATCCGTTCCCTGACCAGGACCCGCACAAAACTCTGGAGCCCCATCACAACATTCCTTGCCAGGCTCCACTGGCTCCCAATTACCAAACGGATCCACTTCAAAATCCACTCACTCGTTTCCTAATCCCATCATGCACCTCCCTATTGATCTGACCTACTCATCTCCCACTCCACCACCCACTGCCTCCGCTGGGCTGGCTCCGAGACTGCCTACCGTGCGTCCCCTCGCCCCCTTCACTCCACCACCTCTGGCTGTGCCTTCCGCTACTACACCCCGAAACTCAGGTACGACCGCCGTCAATCCCTCCGCCTTGCCCCCTCCCTCTCCGCTATCACATAATCAGCGAGCTGAGTGCTCTAAGAGTTGAGCAAGAGCGTGATCTACTGTGTCTCTAACCTGACCTCGGGAGTGTGGTACACACAGTGTAGCGAGAGCTTTACTGTGTCTCTAACCCTGACCTGGGAGTGTGACACACAGTGTAGAGGAGCTTTACTGTGTCTCTAACCCTGACCTGTGGATGGACACACAGTGTAGAGGAGCTTTACTGTGTCTCTAACCCTGACCTGTGGATGGACACACAGTGTAGAGGAGCTTTCCTGTGTCTCTAACCCTGACCTGTGGATGGACAGGATGAGACAGGGCTACTCTGAATGGACAATGTGGGCTCAGGTTCGAGGAAGAATTATGAAATCTTTTGTTTCTGCTTTTCAGGAAGAGTGAGAAGCCGAGTCCCCAGAAGTCTGGGAAGTCCCGGCCAAGGAACGGCAGCTGTGAGTGTCGTGCGCAGCTGCTTCCTGTATAAATGGGGGTGAAGCGCCTGTGGGGTCTGTATCCACTGAGTGTCACACTCACAGCGGCAGCAACATGCAGTGGCTACACATGGCTCTGGCTCTGGTTCTCTCACTGACCCTCTGCCCACAACAGCTCTCCGCCGGTAAGTCACGCTTCTCTCTCGTGTAACAGCTGAACAACGTGGTCATGATGAGCCCAGGAGCAGTGCGGAGCCTCACTGCCTTCCTTCTCTCAGCAAACAGCAAGTCCCTCAGTGTCCCTGAGCTGGGCATTGTGTGTGTCAGCCCGGCTCAGTGTGTGTGTCAGCCCGGCTCAGTGTGTGTGTCAGCCCGGCTCAGTGTGTGTGTCAGCCCGGCTCAGTGTGTGTGTCAGCCCGGCTCAGTGTGTGTGTCAGCCCGGCTCAGAGTGTGTTAGCCCGGCTCAGTGTGTGTCAGCCCGGCTCAGTGTGTGTCAGCCCGGCTCAGTGTGTGTCAGCCCGGCTCAGTGTGTGTCCCTCTCCGGTGTCTGGCCAACAGTCCCCCAGATACACTTGGTTGCTCGCTCCTTGTCTGCGTGTCGGACATTGCTGGGCACAAACTGGTTGTGCTGCTCAGCCACAAAAACACAATGCCTTCTGGTTTGAGACGTTGAAACAATGTGATGAGATGTTGCATCAAATACGATGACTATTATTCCTTCATTCCAGTTCCCCTGGCTATTGCAACGTCGTCTGGTCTGTGCTGCCAGCAACACATCCGCAAACCACTGCCCCTGAGCCGGCTCAGAGGCTACAGGCTGCTCAGCGCTACGTATATCTGTACACACGACTCCATAATATGAGTGTCCCCGTCTGTGTCTGGACTATGTCTGGCCTCTGTCTGGTGTGTGTCTGATTTGTGTCTAGTATTTGTTTTGTGTATGTCTGGTCTGTGTCTGTTGTGTGTCTGTTGTGTGTCTGATGTGTGTCTGGTCTGTGTCTGATGTGTGTCTGGTCAGTGCCTAGTCTGTATCTGGCGTGTGTCTGGCCTGTGTCTGGCCTCTGTCTGGCCTCTGTCTGGTGTGTGTCTGATATGTGTCTGGTGTTTGTCTGGCCTGTGCATAGTTTGGGTCTGGCCTGTGTCTGGTGTGGGTCTCGGCCGTGTCTGACGTGTGCCTACTCTGGTTCTGGCCTGTGTCTGCCTGTGTCTGGTCCTGTGTCAGGTCCTGTGCCTAGTGTGGGTCTGGCCTATGTCTGGCCTGTGCTGGTGTTGCTTTGCTGATGGAGGCATCACTAACCAGACTGATTTGTTTGACAGATTTGAGACGAAGAAGAAGAAGCTGTTGTGTGGAGATCCCCGGCAGCAATGGGTTCAGGACAGAATCCAGCAGCTGGACAGCATGAGGCTCTGAGTGGGAATGAGCTTTGAGTCATATACGGCCTGAGAGTGAGACTGGCCGAGACTCGCTGTGCGAACGGCAGCTTTACACTTGTGTGTTTGGGTCACACTGATCCACCTGCGACTTTGTGCTGATGATGGACCTATAACACACACTGTAAACGGCGAGTGTAGAGTTTGTACAGATTCAGGTTTACAATGTCTATCTAATAAACTTATTGATGAAATGCTGATGGTGTGTGAGCAATGGAATGTTTCGAGGAGATTACTGGGAGCGGAGATGAGGAAGGTTGTGTATAAGAACTCCGAGAAAGTCTTTGAATAAGGTGTGGCACAGGAGCTTCGTGTTAAAGTGAAGGAGTCTGGTGTTAAAGGTGTTAAAGTAATGGAGTGTATAGAAGGATGTGAGGGGCAGAGAGTGGGGACCAATGGGTGTCAGGCGGGCAGTGTGTGGCCCAAGCTCTGGACGGGGACGGCTACAGTTTACATTATACATCAATGATGTGGACGTGCGCACAGGAAGGGGTGGGACCACCTTTGCTGATGACAGTGAATTGGGTGATTGGCAAATGGTGGGAAGCATTGTGTAAGAGGGCGCCAATGGACGGGAGAAATGGGCAGAGAATTGGCAGGTGCAGTTTAAAGCTGATAAGTAATACATTTTGGAAAAAAGAATAGAGAGTGTAAAATCCTGAGCGGAGTGGAGGAGGGGCGGGGTCTGGGACCCCTGAGATTGATACCCTAACGGTGGTACGGTCAGTGGGAAGGGCAGTTTTCACTGTTCAGATGTCAATAGTTCAGTCGGGGAGCGGCGGCAGGACAGCGCGGGGAGGAGCCTGGGCCTACTGACCCAGGTACTTAAACTCGACGCCGGAGCGAGTTCAGCCCCGGGGGGCGGAGCGGGGGAACCGCTGACGTCATAGATTAGTTTTCAGGTACGTGTGCGCGCAACAAAAAATCAGAGCCCACTATGGTCCTGTTGGGTTCGCTGCCCCAATCTACGGGATAATGCCATCCACCTGACCGCTCGCTCCCGGTCCCCGCGTGCGCACTATGGCTGCCGCTTTGACCCGAGCCCCCTCACCCCCTCCCTCCCTCCCCCCTCCTCTCTCCCCCCAAACCCTCCCCCCTCTGCATCTCTCCCGCTCTCTCGTCCTCTCTCTCCGTCCCTCTCGTCTTCTATCCCCACTTGACCCTCCCACAACCTCCCTCTGTTCCAGTCTGGGAATCCTCCGCCGGGCTCACCGCGGCACTCGGCATTGGCTGTCCAGCAGCAGCCACACCGACTGCCCCATTCCCCACCACACTCGCCACCCACCCCGGACACAGACCCGGGGAGTCAACCTCTCCTCCCTCATCCCTGCCTCAAAACCTGGACCCCCCTCCCCTCCCACACACCCTTCTGTCAACCACTCCCTCCACATCGGACTGCAAAATGTCCGCTCCCTCTGCAACAAGGCCCTGGTCTTCATCGATCTCATCCTTGATGAGAGCGTTGATATCATGGCCTTAACAGAAACCTGGCTCACCCCAGGGACACCTTCCCCCTCACGGAGGCCACACCACCCGGCTTCACCTCTGACCACATCCCCCGCCCCAACCGCCGTGGCGGTGGTGTTGCCCTTATCTCAAGGACACCACTTGCCCTATCCCCCTACTCCACTGGCTCTTTCCCCTCCTTTGAGAACCTCACCCTCTCCCACCCCTCATTCCTCTCCCTTAAAATCCTCCTCCTCTACCGGCCCCCTAAAACCTCTCCCACCTTCATCTCTGACATTTCAACACTCCTCACATCTCTTTGCCTCTGCTCTGATCGCCTCATCATCCTGGGCGACTTTAACCTACACTTCACACCCTCCTGCTCCATCTCCACAGACTTCTCTTCCCTGCTCTCCTCACTCAACCTCTCCCTCCACATCAACTCCCCCACTCACAGTCACGGCCACCCACTCGATTTGGTGATCACCCGGGGCCTCAGTGTCTCGGATGTCACTATTACCGACAAGGCCATCTCTGACCACTACTTCATCTCCTTCACCACCTCCACCCCCCTCCCCACCTCCACCAGACCCACCACCATCTTCTACCGCCCTTGGAAGAAGTTACCCCCACAATCCCTAACCGATGCCTTGGAGTCCTCTGAACTCCTCTCCCTCTGGCCTTCAACCCTCACCGACCCCTCTTCTCCTCTCTCCCTCCTCCACAATACCCTCTCCTCTACACTCGATACTCTTGCCCCCATCACTTCCCACACTGTATCCTACTCCCGCTCCTCCCCCTGGTACACCACCCACCTCCGCTCACTGAAAAGCCAGGTGCAGGCTGCTGAACGCACCTGTGTCAAATCTGGCCTAACGGTCCACAGACAAATCTGGCTGGACCTCCTCAAAATTTACCGCTCCACTCTAGCCTCGGCCAAGTCGTCCTTCTACTCCAGGATAATCCTGGAGGCGAAGAACAACCCCAGGCTACTGTTTTCCACCACAACCCGACTCCTCCGTCCCCCCCGCCACCCCGCGCAGGTCATCTCCTCCAACCTTCACTGCGAGGAGATGCTGGATTTCCTTGAATCCAAGATCAAGGGAATCCGCTCCGCGGTCACTTCCCCTCCAACTTCCACCCACCACCCACCCCTTCCCTTCCACACTCCGACTCCTACCCATCCTCCCCTACACACCTTCGTACCCGTTTCCCCACCCTCTGTCACTGAACTCATCCTATCCCTAAAACCAACCACTTGCTCCCTTGACCCCATCCCTACTTAGGGGGCCGGTAGAGGAGGAGGATTTTAAGGGAGAGGAATGAGGGGTGGGAGAGGGTGAGGTGCTCGAAGGAGGGGAAAGAGCCAGAGGAGTAGGGGGATAGGGCAAGTGGTGTCCTTGAGATAAGGGCAACACCACCGCCACGGCGGTTGGGGCGGGGGATGTGGTGGGAGGTGTAGCCGGGTGGCGTGGCCTCCGTGAGGGGGAAGGTGTCGCCTGGGGTGAGCCACGTTTCTGTCAAGGCCATGATATCAACGTTCTCATCAAGGATGAGATCGTTGATGACCAGGGCCTTGTTGCAGAGGGAGCGGACATTTTGCAGTCCGATGTGGAGGGAGCGGTTGAGAGAAGGGTGTGTGGGAGGGGAGGGGGGTCCAGGTTGTGAGGCAGGGGTGGGGGAGATGGGGGTGAGGGAGGAGAGGTTGACTCCCCGGGTCTGTGTCCGGGGTGGCTGGCGAGTGTGGTGGGGAATGGGGCAGTCGGTGTGGCTGCTGCTGGACAGCCAATGCCGAGTGCCGCGGTGAGCCCGGCGGAGGATTCCCAGACTGGAACAGAGGGAGGTTGTGGGAGGGTCAAGTGGGGATAGAAGACGAGAGGGACGGAGAGAGAGGAGGAGAGAGCGGGAGAGATGGAGAGGGGGGAGGGTTTGGGGGGAGAAAGGAGGGGGGCGGGAGGGAGGGGGTGAGGGGGCTCGGGTCAAAGCGGCAGCCATAGTGCGCACGCGGGGACCGGGAGCAAGCGGTCAGGTGGATGGCATTATCCCGCAGATTGGGGCATCGAACCCAACAGGACCATAGTGGGCTCTGTTGTGATGGGCTCTGATGTGAGCCCTGGGGGTGGGGGGGGGGGGCGCAGAGGGTTTTTTTTTGTTTGTTTGTTTTTGTGCGCGCGCACTCACCTGAAAACTAATCTATGACGTCGCAGTTCCCCGCTCCGTCCCCTCCCCCTAGCTGCACTCGCTCCGGCGTCGAGTTTAAGTACCTGGGTCAGTAGGCCCAGGCTCCTCCCCGCGCTGTCCTGCTGCCGCTCCCCGACTGACACTCACTGAGC
>NW_024705842.1:0-20000 GCF_018977255.1 Callorhinchus milii | reverse complement strand
TGTTACCGGCGCTCGCTCGCTCGCTCTCTCTCACACAATGTTGCGGTCAAGGTTAGTCCGGGGTAGATTAACCGTTCTAACTAGTTTATAATAATAATAATAATAATAATAATCCCGGCATTTGACCCGGCGCCTGATCACGTCTTTGAGGCGTCTCGAAGCACTTCACAGGATACGCTGTAAACCGTAGTGACTGTGTCAGAAGAGGGTAAAAAAAAAGCGAAAAAGATTCCCACGCGATTTGCCGCGACGTCTACGTGTGGATTTTAATCGGCAGAACATTGCCACGAGATGTGACCTTGAGCTGAATCGCTTCATTGTTTGTTTGATTTTTTGCGCTGATGCGGCAGGGACCGAGCGGAGAAGGAAGAGGGAGAGAGGGAGCCGCTCTCTCTCTCTCTCTCTCTCTCTCTCGCCTCCGAGTCAGGAGGTTGTGGGTCTCGAGGACGTGATTTAACTTCGGTATCAAATGCGAGTATTATTATTATTGTTATTATTTATATAGTCTAAGCTGATGCTCCCTCGCAAGCGCTGGAGAGAGAGAGAGAGAGAGAGAGGCATTGTCCTTCGGATCAGACATTAAACCTCCCTCCCTCTCCTTCCTCTTCCTCCCTCCCTCCCTCCTCTCCCTCCCTCACCTCCCTCCCTCCCTCCCTCCCTCCTCTCCCTCCCTCTCCCTCCCTTTCCGTCTGCGGACGTTAAAGATCTCTTATGACCGACACTCACTCTCTCGCTCTTCACGGTTATCTGTCTGCATTGCTTTGTGTTCTACGGAGAGGATCAGGTTTTATTTTAACATACTTTTTAAGGCCGGGTCGAGTTGTTTCGAGAGTGGGGGAGGGAGGAGAGTGGGGGGGAGAGTGAGGGGGAGAGTGGGGGGGGAGAGTGAGGGGGAGAGTGGGGTGGGGGGGGGGAAGAGACTCTCCCTCTCTCTCTCTCTCCCAGTGTCCTGACCGACAATCCCCCAAATAATATCCCTGTGCGCAAAACAGGGGCTGACCACAAAAAGCACAGTCACTACACTTCACAGTGAAAGATCCTGCGATGCACTTTTGAGACACCCTCCTCCCTCCCTCCCTCCCTCCTCCCTCCTCCCTCCCTCTCTCCTCCCTCCCTCCCCTCTCCTCGCTCCCTCCCTCCCCCCTCTCTCCCTCTCTCTCCTGATTTTAAATGGAATTACCTCTCCTTTTCTCTTCCCCTTTTTGTTCTGCAAACGAACGCCACAAAACAAGACGAGCGAATAATAATCCGAATTCGAATAAAAAGCGGAAAATCGTTGGTTAAAAAAAAACGGATCCATTTTCCGTGGCGAGAACCGAAGGGCAGGAAAAGCCGGGAACTGAACACCCGGTATTTTAGTGTCGAAAGTGTCAACAAAAAAAAAATTAAAGTATTATTTTAACGGCATTTTCGCTGATTTCGGACAAACTATCGCTTACCGGCCACTTTCAGCAGATCGTTGGTGATTTTCAATTCTGAGAGGTTTCAAAAGAAAACGCTTCACCTTCGAGACGTCTCAAAGCGCTTCGCGGGGCACGCTGGGAAGCGTAGTGACTGTGTGCTTTGCGGGGCGAAACGCGGCAGCTGATCGCGCCCGGCGACGCCCCGCCCCAAACAGTCGGGGGTTTGAGCCATCACATTACTGTGAGAGATGACTATTACCCCCAAAAGCGATGCCCCGATCGGTCGACTGACAAGCGGGTTCCTGCTGACTGCTGGTCAACAGAGGCGTGAGGGTGTGTGTGAGTGTCTGTGTGTGTCTGTGTGTGTGGGGGGGGGGGGGGGGGGAAACTTGCCGAAGGTTTCACCCGGTCCTGACTCGCCCGGGAATCAAACCCGGGTCCTCTGGCTTGCGAGGCGAGGGGTCTAACCCCTGAGCTACAGGGGCTGTGGGGTGCGAGGCGAGGGGTCTAACCCCTGAGCTACAGGGGCTGTGGGGTGAGAGCCGAGGGGTCTAACCCCTGAGCTACAGGGGCTGTGGGGTGTGAGGCGAGGGGTCCATCGGCTCCTGTCGGCAGACCTCACCTCGCTCTGACTTGCCCAGTTTCTCATCTGTTTAATATAAAAACACGATCACCTTCACGGCTGTTTGTGGGGACGTCGCTGGGCGAAAAACGGGGTGAAACGCACAGTCACTACACGTCGCGTTGACGAGGATTCAGTGTCCAACAGGAGGACTGTTAAACCTCAGCCGGTGGTTCCTGCGCTCACTCACCGACAGCTTTTAACGCACGACTCAGAATCCTGGCATCTGGGAGAGACATTTCAGTGGCTGTGACCGACTGTGAGAGCTTAACGTGTGTGTCTGTGCGTGTGCGTGTGTCTGTGTGTGTGTCTGTGTACGTGTGTGTGTATGTGTCGGTGTACTTGTGTGTCTGCGTGCGTGTCTGTGTACGTGTGTGTCTGTGCGTGTGTCTGCGTGTGTGTCTGTGTGCATGTGCGTCTGTGTGTGTGTCTGTGAGTGAATGACAGTAACGGGGAATCGTACCCTGCTCCGACTTTTTGAGCTTTTCCTCTGTTGACGAAAATCACCCCATGTATTTGACAAAGTGCCCCCTCCCTCCCTCACTCTCACACTCTCTCTCTCTCCCTCCCTCACACTCTCACTCACTCTCTCTCCCTCCCTCACACTCTCACTCACTCCCTCACACTCACACCCTCCCTCCCTCTCTCTCTCTTTCTCCCTCCCTCACTCACTCTCCTTCCCTCCCTCCCTCTCCCTCACTCACTCACCCTCCCTCACTCCCTCACTCACTCACCTGCAGCTTTCAATTCATGGCTGACAATCCTACTCTCTGAGAACGAGATCAGAGACATTACAGTCACCGCCATCAATGGTGAACATCAAACAACTGCCCGACTGTGACATAATAATAATAATTATTATTATCGTCGTTATTATTTCACGTATCTAAGTATCTTGCGCGTGGATGTACCTTCCTCGTATTGAGTCAGTTTCTCATCTGTTCGAGAAAAAAANTCACCAGTAAAAAGCCGTCACCAACTCACCCGCACTTACTATCCCGAGTAAAATAAACCCTCAGCCAAGTCGCAGGGAACCTTCGCTCGGGAGAAACTTCCAGTGACCTGGAGGGACCGGACCGGGGAAGCTGGGACTGCTCTCCTTGCAGCGGAGAAGGTTTAGGGGAGATGTGATGGAGGTGGGTTCGAAATCGTGAGGGGGTTTTGATCGAGTGGTTTGGGGACAAAGTGAGAACCCCAGGAGGGTGGCTGTGGGGCACAGGCGGGCGGGCGGGCGGGTCGGGAACCGGAGGACACAGGTTTCAGATAATTGGCAAAAGAACCAGAGGGGAGACCGGACGGGGAGACATTTTTTTTTACCCAGAGAGTCGTTACAGTCTGGAACCCACTCCCTGAAAGGGTGGCGGGAGTTGGGATAAGAGCGTGTGTGTGTGTGTGTGTCTGTGTGTGTGCGTGGGGGGGGAGTAAGGAAAGTTGCTTTAAGGTTTCGCCCCGACCTGACCCGCCCGGGAATCGAACCCGGGTCCTCTGGCTTGCGAGGCGAGGGCTGTGACCATTACCCTCCAGGACTGTGCAGGGCCTCAGTGATACGTCACCGTTAGTTACCGCTCAGACTTCGCTTGTTCCTGTGTTGTTTGATGCTGTACGTCCACTCCCCGAGGCTCGGGGTGTCAGTCTGACTGTGTCCCACAGCCACCCTCCTGGGGGTCTCAGCCTGCGATGCTGGGAGAGAGAGAGAGAGAGAGAGAGAGACACACACACACACAGGGAGACACACACACACACACAGGGAGAGAGAGACAAACATACACAGGGAGAGACACACACACAGGGAGAGAGAGGCACACATACACAGAGAGAGACACAAACACACACACACACACAGGGAGACACACACACACACACACAGACAGGGACACACACACACAGGGAGACACACACACACACAGGGAGACACACACACACACACACATACACACACACACACACAGGGGGAGAGAGATCAAAACAACTCAAATTAAATTTGTCTCATTAAAACTCCAATTAATCAGGAACGTAAGGCACAGGAGGCCATTCAGCCCCTCGAGCCTGTTCCGCCATTCTATAAATCCTATGAAGCGCTTAAGACGCTGTAGTGTTATAGCATGTTATGGCATGTTATAGCATGTATATAGCATGCTGTAGAGTGTTGTGGCGTGTTATGGCATGTTATAGCGTGTATATAGCATGCTGTAGAGTGTTGTGGCGTGTTATGGCATGTTATAGCGTGTATATAGCATGCTGTAGAGTGTTGTGGCGTGTTATGGCATGTTATAGCGTGTATATAGCATGTTGTACAATGTTGTACCTTTCTCTCCGGGTCGAGGCTCGGACTCTGAATCTCCGCCGAACATTGCGATCGAAACACTTTCCTGACAGGAGGTTTGGCAGCCGATCGCTGGAGAGACAGAGAGAGACAGACAGAGAGAGAGAGAGAGATAGAGACAGAGAGAGACAGACAGAGAGAGATAGAGAGAGAGAGAGACAGAGAGAGACAGACAGAGAGAGACAGAGAGAGAGACAGAGAGAGATAGAGAGATAGAGAGAGACAGAGAGAGAGAGGACAGAGAGAGAGAGAGAGAGACAGAGAGAGAGAGAGAGATAGAGAGAGACAGACAGAGAGAGACAGAGAGAGACAGACAGACAGAGAGATAGAGAGAGACAGAGAGAGAGACAGACAGAGAGACAGAGAGAGAGACAATCAGAGAGACAGAGAGAGAGACAGAGACAGACAGAGAGAAAACAACTGTGTCAGTCACTCACTGTTTTTCCTCCGCGCCCCACCTCTCCCCCCCACCCGCTGTCTCCCCCCGCGCCCCACCTCTCCCCCCCCCCGGCCCCGCTGTCTCTCTCTCTCTCTCTCTCTGTCAGTCTCTCTCTGTCAGTCTCTCTCTCTGTCAGTCTCTCAGTCTCTCTATCTCTGTCTGTCTGTCTGTCTCTGTCTGTCTCTCAGTTTCCCTCTCTGTCTCTCAGTCTCTCTATCTCTGTCTGTCTCTCTTTGTCTGTCTCTCAGTCTCTCTATCTCTGTCTGTCTGTCTGTCTGTCTCTCTTTGTCTGTCTCTCAGTCTCTCTATCTCTGTCTGTCTGTCCCTCTCTGTCTGTCTCTCAGTTTCCCTCTCTGTCTCTCCCGGGCGAGAGGTCACACTCTGTCACCGTCCACGGCTCTGAGACGCTGTCCGGGGGTGAGAGGGGGAACGGTGTGAAGCCCCAAACCTTTTCCTTGTTTGTGTCTTTGTTTGTAGATGACAATCAGCAGAATCAGGAGGAACATCACTGAGATCATTGTCCAAACCATTCCCTGCCCTCAGCTCAGCCGGGAATTCTGCTGCCGGAGGGGAGAGGAAACCGATTAATTAATAATAATAATAATAATAATAATAGAAACAGATTCACTATTTTAGGATATTAAGTGTAATAAAGATCAGCAGCAAACCATGACATCGGTGCGGCAGGTTTCACCTCTTACTGTTTAAATACACGTTACAATGTTAGTTATCATATTTGTTGAACGTCTCACTCAGTGATTATCTGTTTAAGTATATCCGCTCAAAAAATATGGAACGGGTAATAATCTGCATTTCGCAGCGCAACAGAGCGACCACGAGAGCGAAACAAAGAAAAACCGTCACCAATAAAAATCAGCAGAAAAAAATTTTTCAGGTGATGTATAAAAGGGAGAGAGAGAGAGAGAGAGAGAGGCAGAGACAGAGAGAGAGAGAGACAGAGACACTGGGGGGTGGTCCTGCAGCTCAGGGGTTAGAGTCGAGAGAGAGAGAGAGAGAGAGAGAGGACACGGGTTTGATTCCCGAGTGGGTCAGAGCAGTGCTAAACGTTGGGCAAATTTCCTTACTCTCCCCCCACCCCCCTCACACACACAGACACACACACAGACACACACTCACACGTACACACACACAGACACTCACACACAGACACACACACACACACAGACTCACACGTACGCACACACACACACTCACACGTACACACACACAGACACACTCACACATGTTCACACGTACACACACACAGACACACACAGACACTCACACACACACACTCACACACACAGACACAGACTCACACGTTCACACACACGTTCACACGTACGCACACACACACACACACACACACGCGCCGCTGTTTACCGGCAGTCAGTAGGAATCCGCTGGTCAGTCGATCGGGGGATCACTTTTCCGGTGGGTAATAATCCCCCCAAAAAAAAAATTCGGTCACTCAACCCACGGCTGTTTGTGGAGACGTTTCCCCCGCGAAACACGCCCACACACAGTCACTACAGTTATACGGTATATATCCTGTGAAGCGCTTTCAGACGTCTCGATAAGGTTCTGTATCGTCCGAGTCTCTCCGTGTGTCCGGCGTAGTGTGAGGAGAAGTGTCTCACTGCCTTCCTAACACAGCTCCTTATCTGTGTTACCCCCCCCCACCCCCCCACACGCGCCCACACACTCTCTCGCACGCACACAACCCTTATATTGTATCCTTGTGAATAATTCCCCTCATCAGCTGCCTTTCCTGACTCAGCCTTAACCCTCCCGCCTCCGAAGTCAGAAGCTCGTGGGAGACCCTCTCTGCTCGTGGGAGACCCTCTCTGCGGGGCAATTGGCCGCCGTGTTTCGCCCACAAAACCCAGTCCGTACATACAAAAGCGCTCGGAGAAGCCTCGAACACCCGATAAAGGCGCTGTATCGAATGCGAGGGCTACTATTATGCTGTTGTCGGTGTTGTTTGCGCGAGATTCGGGACCCCGTTTCCACCACACAACGAGCTCAAGGCTAACAGCTTCGCGAACAGTGTATTTGTTTTGAAGCAGTCGATACAGACAGCAGCGAAAACGAGAGCAGCCGAAGAATGCGCTCCACTCAGCAAAACCAAACCCGACGGAAACGGCGGAGATTGACCCAAACTTTTCCTTTTTTTTCTCCCCGCGTCTCAGCCCACGGCTCAGGCGCTCGTTCTCCTGCCTCCGAGTCAGAAGGTTGTGGGGTGTGAGCTCCCCCCTGTTCAGGGCGGATGGTAATGATCTCCCACTGGGCTGTCGGGGGGCGTCTGCGTGATTGCATGTTAGTGAGGGTGACCTTGTTACCGTACAACACAGGTCAGACACGCATTGATAAGGCAGACACACGCAGACAGAGACACACACAGACAGACAGACAGACAGACACACACATAACACAGGGATACACATACAGAGAGACACACAGACAACACAGAGATATACACAGAGAGAGACACACACACAGACAGACACACACAGAGACAGAGACACACACAGACAGACACACATAACACAGGGAGACACACACAGACAAAACAGAGATACACACAGAGAGAGACACACACTCACACACACAGACAGACACACACATTGACAGGGAGACACACATACACACAACACAGAGACACACAGATAGGACAGACACACACACACTTGTAATGTTAAAACTGAAATTCCAGACTCGAAAAAGAATGTTTTACTGGTACAAATATTTAACCCCCCCCGAACCCCCCAAACCGTAGCCCCCCCGTGATCGATCGTGGGGTGAACACACTTCCAGCCCCCATCCCCTAAACCGTAGCCACCCCGTGATCGATCGTGGGGTGATCACACCTCCCCCCCCCCCCACAGAGACATCTCACAATATTCCAAGCTCCCCCCGCCACAGGGGCATCAGAGTGTGACAGAGAACTTGTGGGTGTGAGACAGACAGAGAGTGAGTGAGAGATAGTGAGAAATACAAAGATAGGCAGTGAAAGTGTGTGTGAGAGTGAGAGAGACACAGAGAGTGTATGTGTGGGGGTGAGACAGTGTGAGAGACAGACACACACTCACCCACACACACAGACAGACAGAGTGAGAGTTTGTATCAGAGAGTGTATGATAGAGAATGTGTGCGTGTGATAGAGGGACAGAGAGAGCGTGAGATCGTTTGTGTGTGTGAGACAGAGAGAGAGGGACAGAGAGTATGAGGAAGAGAGAACGAGATGGAGAGTTTGAGTGTGATAGAGACGACGATAAAGTGAGAGACAGAGAGTTGTGTTATGTGTGAGTGAGATACACAGAGTGTGTGTGTGTGAGAGACAGAGCGAGAGAGAGACAGAGCGAGAGAGAGACAGAGCGAGAGAGAGACAGAGAGAGAGAGACAGAGCGAGAAAGAGAGACAGAACGAGAGAGAGAGAGAGCGAGAGAGGTGATGGGGGTTGAGGTGAGCGACCCCCCCACTCGCCCCCTCCACCCCCCACTCGACCCGCCCCCCCCACCCCCCTCAGCTGTGTTTCTGTCGTTTCCAGAAGCGCTTGACATCAGGGTGACCCTCGGGGGTGACGACCATTAGTCTCTTGGCCGGGTTCTCCCAAACCAGCACCGCAAGGTCATTAGCAAAGTCTCTGACCACTTCATAGTCCATCTGGGACAGGAACTGGTTATACAGCACCCCTGAGGAGAGAGAGAGTGTGAGAGAGAGGGAGGGAGGGAGAGAGAGAGTGTGAGAGAGAGAGGGAGGGAGAGAGGGAGGGAGAGAGAGTGTGAGAGAGAGGGAGGAAGAGAGAGAGTGAGAGAGAGAGAGAGAGGGAGGAAGATGTGAGAGAGAGGGAGGAAGAGAGAGAGTGTGAGAGAGAGAGAGAGAGAGAGGGTGTGAGAGAGGGAAGGAGAGAGAGTGCGAGAGAGGGAGGGAGAGAGGGAGGGAGAGAGAGTGTGAGAGAGAGAGGGAGGGAGAGAGAGAGAGTGTGAGAGAGAGGGAGTGAGAGGAAGGGAGAGAGAGAGAGGGAGAGTGTGAGAGGGAGAGTGTGAGAGTATGAGAGGGAGAGAGTGTGAGACAGACAGAGTGTGAGAGGGAGAGATACAAACCCTCTGAGAAGCGCAGTCGGTCTCTCTCTAGTTCCCACAGTTTGATCTGGTCAGTAATGGTCGTAGGCAAAATCGGTGTCTGCACCCGAGAGAGAGGGGGAGGGGAGAGAGAGAGAGAGAGTCAGACAGGAAACAGACACCCCCAACACACACCCACACACAGACAGTCAGTCTCTCTCTCACACACACACAGTGTCAGTCTCACACACACACACACACACACACACAGAGGGGATGTGTCTCTCAGTCTCACCTGTTTGAGCATCACAGCATGAGCCCTGGTCCTCAGAAAGTGTATAATCTGACAACGAGACAGAGAGTCAGTGAGTGAGAGAGCGAGCGTGAGTCAGAGCATGAGTGTCTGTGTGAGCGTCTGTGTGTGTGACTGTATGTGAGTGTGTGTGTGTGCGAGTGTGAGTGAGTGTCTGACCTGGTCGGCTGTGATGCCGTTAGCGATGGCTTGCTGTACACCCTCCCGTGTCAGTTGAGCCACGATCACGTTTGGGAATCGGTACAGCATGTCGGCAAACAGAGCCACCAATGCGATCTGTAACTCCGAGTCTGCGAGAGAGACAGAGAGAGACAGAGAGAGACAGAGAGAGAGAGAGACAGAGAGAGAGAGAGAGACACACACACACACAGAGAGACAGAGAAACACAGAGAGAGATTAGACCAATAAAATGTATGATACAATAATAATCATTTGACATTTGACATGGCGGCTTATCTTATATCTTCGCCTAAAGTGAAAGGCTGTGAGAAGTGAGTGATTTTATCTGTCGGCCAGGACACCGGGAGAGAGAGAGACTCCCTTCTCTTCCCCCCTCGACAGCCCCACAGGAGATCTTTAACGTCCGCCCTGAACAGACGGACAGACAAACAGACAGACAGACGCACACACACACACACAGACGCACAAACACACACACACACACAGACGCACACACAGACAGAGACGGACAGACACACAGACAAACACACACACGCAGACAGACACACATACAGAGATGGACAGACACACAGACAGACACACACAGACAGAGACGGACAGACATACAGACAGACACAGACAGACAGACACACACACAGATACACACACACAGATACACACACACACACAGACAGACGCGCAGACATACCAGTGTAAGCGTAAATTCGGTAGTTTGTCTCGACGATGATGTATCCTGTCTGATGTACGTCTCTCGCAGAGGCTGAGACCCCAGACGCCAGGTTAATGGCCAGCCGAGTCGGGTAAAACCGTCTAGACTTCCTCTGAGAGAGACAGAGAGAAAGAGAAAAAGAGAGTGACAGGGTGTGGTAGAGAGAGAGAGAGGGTGTGATAGAGAGAGAGAATGTGAGAGAAAGTGTGAGAGAGAGAAAGAGAGGGGCAGTGATGGGGTGTGATAGAGAGAGACAGAGAATGCGAGAGAGTGAGACAGAGACCGACCCATGACAGACAGAGTGAGAGAAAGAGTGAGACAGAGTGAGTGAGTGAGCGAGCGAGCGAGAGTGTATCAGAGAGTGAGTGAGTGAATGAGAGGTGTCAGAGAAAGAGAGAGAGAGTGTCAGAGAAAGAGAGAGAGAGTGTCAGAGAGAGAGAGAGAGATCCCTCCCTTGTCCCCCCCACCTCACCCCTCCTCACCTTCCTCTGAAAGACGAGTCCAAACTCTCTCAGATGCTGAAGAAACGTCAACAGAGAATCATTCATCCCCTCAACAGTATAATCCTGGCACATAGAGAGAGCGAGAGTGTGAGAGAGAGTGTGAGAGAGAGAGAGTGAGAGAGAGAGTGTGTGAGAGAGAGAGAGAGAGAGAGTGAGAAAGAGAGAGAGTGTGAGAGAAAGAGAGAGTGAGAGAGTGTGAGAGAGAGTGTGTAAGAGAGAGAGAGAGAGAGTGAGAGAGTGTAATCCTGGCAACTATAGAGTGTGAGAGAGTGAGAGTGTGAGAATTAGTTGCACAGACACAGAGACAGAGTGTGTGTGTGTGGTGTGTGGGTGGATGTGTGGGGGTGTGTGTGTATGTGTGTGTGGGTGTGTGTGTGGGTGTATGGGTGGAGGTGTGTGTGTATGTGTGTGTGGGTGTATGGGTGGGGGTGTGTGTGGGTGGATGTGTGGGGGGGTGTGTGCATGTGTGTGTGGGTGTATGGGTGGGTGTGGGTGTGTGTGTGGGTGTATGGGTGGGTGTGTGTGTGGGTGTGTGTGTGGGCAGGTGTAAACACCTGGCGCTCTCACCTTGCCCAGGGTGGAGAAACTGAGCTGAAAAACAAAGGAGAGAATCTCTACCAAATCCATCCCTCGAGCCTGAGGGACAGAGAGTCAGAGAGTGAGTAACAATAAGTAATAACGATAGTAATAGCAGTCATAGTAACAGTAATAACAACACTGTATTAATAATTATAATAGCAGCAGTAAAAATAATAAATAGTAATAAATAATAATAATTACGATGATAGTCCTTACGTTTGATGCAGTGCCTTACCACAGCTTCGAGGCGTCTCAAAGCGCTTCACAGGACGCACCGTAAAGCGTAGTGACTGTGTGTTTTGTGGGCAGAACGCGGCAGCCAATTGCGCCCGGCGACGTCGCCACAGCTGTGAAGCGAGTGAGTGATTTTACCCAAGGGATTCTCAGCCAGGACACGACAGAGGGAGAGAGAGAGAGATTCTCTTCTCTTTTCCCGACAGCCTCATGGGACATCTTTGACGTCCACCATGAACAAGGGCACAGAGGGGGGGAAGTGGGGGAGGGAGGAGCGGGGGCTATAGGGTGGGGGGTCACACACACACACACACACACACACGTACCTCTGCTGTCTGTAGATATTGGAGCATAAAATACCAAAGCTGAGAACTGGTGTCTAAGAGGAGAAATTGGAATCCAGCCGAGGTTATACACGGACTGTCTCCTGGCTCACTGTGAGAGAGAGAGAGAGTGTGTGAGAGAGATAGAGAGGTACACACACAGAGGGAGCGTGTGAGAAAGAGAGATAGAGATAGAGAGGTACACACACACACACACAGAGGGAGAGTGTGAGAGAGTGGGGGAGAGAGAGAGAGAGTGAGAGAGGGTGAGAGTGTGTGAGAGAGATAGAGAGGTACACACACAGAGGGAGCGTGTGAGAAAGAGAGATAGAGATAGAGAGGTACACACACACACACACACACACACACAGAGGGAGAGTGTGAGAGAGTGGGGGAGAGAGAGAGAGAGTGAGAGAGGGTGAGTGTGTGTGAGAGAGA
Organism: Callorhinchus milii; assembly: GCF_018977255.1. NCBI lineage: Eukaryota > Metazoa > Chordata > Chondrichthyes > Chimaeriformes > Callorhinchidae > Callorhinchus > Callorhinchus milii. The sequence continues at coordinate 7,870 of NW_024705842.1, read as the reverse complement.
TAGAGAGGTACACACACACACACACAGAGGGAGAGAGTGTGAGAGAGTGGGGGAGCGAGAGAGAGAGTGTGTGAGAGAGAGGGACCTTTTCATCAGCCCGGCCTGGATGAGGAGTTGGGAGAGGTCCTGACTGACGGCAGCATTTGCTGATCCCACCATAAAGTGCAGAATCACCTGAAAACAGAGAATAACAACAACAACAATAATAACAATAATAATAAAAACCACCACAACAATAACAGCAATAATAACAACAATAAAAATAACAATAACAATAATAATGATAACAATAATAGTGTTCGCCTGTGTCCATGTGTCTGTCGGTGCGTCTGTCTGTGTGCAATGTGTATCTCTGTCTCTCTCAGGGTGTGTGAGTATGTGTGCGCGTGTGTGGTGTGTGTGTATCTCTCTCAGGGTGTGTGTGTGTGAGGGGGGGGCTGTGTGTGGGTGTAAGGGGGGGGCAGTTTGTGGGTGTGAGGGGGGAGCTGTGTATGGGTGTGAAGGGGGGAGCTGTGTATGGGTGTGAAGGGGGGGGCTGTGTATGGGTGTGAAGGGGGGGCTGTGTGTGGGTGTTGGGGGGCAGGCAGTGTGTGGATGTGAGGGGGGGGCTGTGTGTGAGGGGGGTGGGCAGTGTGTGGGTGTGAGGGGGGGGGTGTGGGTGTGATGGGGGGGCAGTGTGTGGGTGTGGGGGGGGGGGCTGTGTGTGTGGGTGACTGACCTCCCAACGCTCCAGGCTGTACTTGTCAAGGGAGACGATATCTCGAGCGTGTTTGTCAGGTCCCAGTTGACTTGTGTCGTCCGCCCAGACCTTCCCCCTGAGACATACCGAGAGTCACACACCCACACACACACCCACACAGATGTCCTCACACACACCGCCCCCCTTTCACACACACACAGTCCCCTCTCACACACCCGGCACCCCTCCTCCACACACACTGCACCCCCCCCACACACACTGTACCCCCTTAAACACACACTGCCCGTCCTATCCTCACACACACTGCCCCCCCACCTCCACACCCCTCAAATCTCTCCCCTTCACCTACCCAATCATGTCCGCTCTCCCCAACAACCCCCACCCCGGGCACTCACCCCCCAAGCAGTGCGATGCGCAGGTTGTGTCTGAAGATGGGGTTCAGCAGCAAACCCTGCAGCCCCCCCGGCAACTGTTGGGGTAACCACAGCCTGAGGGAGGTCAGTGTGTTCACACAGTGCGTCAGCTCGCTGTGAGAGAGAGAGAGAGAGAGAGAGAGACATCACAGTGTCCCAGTTCAACGTGACAGAGAGAGTGAGAGAGACAAACAGTCTGTGAGAGAGTCAGAGAGAGTGTGAGAGTCTGAGTGTGAGAAAGCCCACTCTCCCCCCACACATACACGGGGTGGGGGGTGGTGGGGTGGGGGGGGTTGTACGTACCTGTGATTTTCTTTCTTGACCCAGAAGGAAACGGCCGCCTCGGGAATCGGCTGCTCCACAAACAGCAAACGTAGTACATAATTCCTGGCCAAGACTGGCAGCTCCCTGTGGGGCGAGGGGGTGGGGGAGAGAGAGAGAGATTGAGGGAGGGGGAGAGAGAGTGTGAGCGAGAGAGGGAGGGGGAGAGAGAGAGACAGAGCGAGAGTCGGAGAGAGTGTGAGAGAGACTAAGAGAGTGGGTGAGAGAATGACAGCGAGTGAGAGAGAGAGAGAGACAGTTTGAGCGTGAGAGAGAGAGACAGAGAGAGAGTGAGTGTGTGAGACAGAGAGAGAGAGAGAGAGAGTAAGAGATTGAGGGGGAGAGACAGTGTGAGCGAGAGAGTCGGAGAGAGTGAGAGAGAGACTAAGAGAGTGGGTGAGAGAATGACAGCGAGAGAGAGAGAGAGAGACTGAGTGCCACCCCCTGCCTCCCCACTCTCCGCCCGGTACCTGAAGACCGCCAGGCAGGTGGCCGGGTGGTTGTAGAGTTTGTCGAGGACTCCGGGTCTCAGATCCCTCATAAACTCGTGAAGATTCTTACACTTTAACTTCACTTTCTGCATCGTGACCTCTGGAAACACACACACACACAGGGTCAGGGACTGCGTATATACACACACACACACAGGGTCAGAGACTGCATATACACACACACACAGGGTCAGAGACTGCATATATACACACACAGGGTCAGGGACTGCATATATACACACACACACAGGGTCAGAGACTGCATATATACACACACACAGGGTCAGAGACTGCATATATACACACACACACAGGGTCAGGGACTGCATATATACACACACATACACAGGGTCAGGGACTGCATATATACACACACACACACACAGGGTCAGAGACTGCATATACACACACACACAGGGTCAGAGACTGCATATATACACACACAGGGTCAGGGACTGCATATATACGCACACACACACAGGGTCAGGGACTGCATATATATACACACACACACACACAGGGTCAGAGACTGCATATACACATACACAGGGTCAGAGACTGCATATATACACACACAGGGTCAGAGACTGCATATATACACACACACACAGAGGGTCAGAGACTGCATATATACACACACACACACACAGGGTCAGGGACTGCATATATACACAAACACACACAGGGTCAGAGACTGCATATACACACACACAGGGTCAGAGACTGCATATATACACACACACACACAGGGTCAGAGACTGCATATATACACACACACACAGGGTCAGGGACTGCATATATACACACACACACATAGGGTCAGAGACTGCATATACACACATAGGGTCAGAGACTGCATATACACACACACAGGGTCAGAGACTGCATATATACACACACACACACAGGGTCAGAGACTGCATATATACACACACACAGGGTCAGAGACTGCATATATACACACACACACACAGGGTCAGGGACTGCATATACACACACACACACAGAGGGTGAGGAGGTGAGTCGGGGGATGGGCGTGAGGGAGGGGGTGAGGGTGTGAGGGGGAGTGCGGTGAGGGGTTGGGGGGGGGTCCTGGTGCGGGGGACTGTGTAGTGTAGTCACAGTGTAGTGACTGTGTGTTTACCCGCTCCCTCTCTCTGTCTCTCTGGTGTTGGCGCCTGTGGTGATGACGCGGTCGCGCTCCGATGACATCATGTCCGACTTCGTCAGGTGTGTGGGGGGAGAGACGGCGGAGTTTGCCGTACGGAGCCATGGCGACGACCCGGAGGCGGGGTCTGCCGTACGGCAAGCAGAGGGGTGGGGGAGGAGCACGCGCCGTGCCGTGCAGGGACATGGCGGCGGCCCGGGAGGGGGCGGCTTGCCGTACGGGGCCCCACCGCCAGCGAGGGGGCGGCGCGCGCGCGCGCGAGCGCGAGCCGTGCCGTACGACAGCATGGCGGCGCTGTCGCGGGAGCGGGGCTGCCGTACGGGGTGACGCTGCGCAGACACAGGCGACGCCAGGCCCGAGCCCGAGGCCGGCGGGAGCCGCGGGGCCCGGAACCGCCCGCGCGGATGGCGCCATGAGCGAGGCCGCGGCTCCTGGGGAGGGAGAGGCCGAGGCTCCCGGGGAGCGGCGCGGGGCCGGGGCCGGGGCTGAGAGCGGGGCCCGCGGCGGCACCGACACCGACACCGACACCGACAGGCCCGGGCCCGGGGTCGGGGTGAGGCCGGAGCCCGGGGTCGGGCCCGGGCCCGGGGTCGGGGTGAGGCCGGAGCCCGGGTCGGGGTGAGGCCGGAGCCCGGGCCCGGGGTCGGGGTGAGGCCGGAGCCCGGGGTCGGGGTGAGGCCGGAGCCCGGGCCCGGGGTCGGGGTGAGGCCGGAGCCCGGGGTCGGGGTGAGGCCGGAGCCCGGGCCCGGGGTCGGGGTGAGGCCGGAGCCCGGGGTCGGGGTCGGGGTTAAGGTTCTGTCTGCGCGAGAGACCGAGGAAGAGGAACTGGATCCCCGGATACAGGTCAGTGACAGTCACTCCATCTCTCTCTCTCTCTCTCTCTGTCCCTCTCTCTATCCCTCTCTGTCCCTCTCTCTATCCCTCTCTCTCTATCTCTATCCCTCTCTCTCTCTCTCTCTATCCCTCTCTCCCTCTCTCTCTCTATCTCTATCCCTCTCCCTCTCTATCCCCCTCTCTCTCTCTCTATCTCTATCCTCTCTCTCTATCCCTCTCCCTCTCTATCCCTCTCTCTCTCCCTCTCTATCTCTATCCCTCTCTCTCTATCCCTCTCCCTCTCTATTCCTCTCCCTCTCTATTCCTCTCTCTATCTATCTCTATCCCCCTCTCTCTATCCCTCTCCCTCTCTATCCCTCTCTCTCTCCCTCTCTATCTCTATCCCTCTCTCTCTATCCCTCTCCCTCTCTATTCCTCTCCCTCTCTATTCCTCTCTCTATCTATCTCTATCCCTCTCTATCCCCCTCTCCCTCTCTCTCTCTATCTCTATCCCTCTCCCTCTCTATCCCTCTCTCCCCCTCTCTTTCTCAGGGTACAGGTCAGTGACAAACTGTTATGTCCTCAGAAAAAAAGAGACACTGTCCCCAATAATACCATTTTAATGATAATACAGTTTCGGCCACAGAACACACAGTCACTACACTTTACAGCGTGAAGCGCTCTGAGACGTCTCGAAGACCCGATAAGGCGCCGGGTCAACGCCGGGATAATTATTATTATTATTATAGATAATATAAATGTAATATAATATATATTGCAGGTCTCCCCCCCACCTCCCCACTCCCCCCACCACCTCCCCCTCCCCCACCACCTCCTCCCTCCCCCACCACCTCCCCCCTCCCCCCACCACCTCCCCCCAGGGTACAGGTCAGAGCGAGAGAGAAATTATACATATATATAGTACTGAGAAATATAAAATATACTGTTCAAACATCGCAGAGAGAGACAGAGAAACTTCTGTATAATAATCTATAGCATTTATAGTATTAGGGTAGAGGTCAGCGACCGGGAATTTATAGGGTAGTACAACACGGGAGGAGGAGCGGGAGACAGATCGGCGAACGCGGAGAGAAAACACTCTGCAACTTATCGCAGCGTTATAGTGACAATAAAGGGTACAGATCAGAGAGAAATAATCCGCAGTAAAACCAGAGCGTCGCTATTAAACGGATGACACGGAACGCGGCATCGTTGAAAAGACAAGAGCGCGATCGCCGGGGTGCGCGGGATCACGCGACGCGCGCGAACTGGCCGCCCGCGTCTGGCCCCCGGCAAAGGCACAGTCACTCCACTTCGCAGCACGTTCTGCGGAGCGCTTCCTCGGCGACGTGATGAGGAGACGTCGTATCAAATGCAAAGGATTATTATCATCATTAGTATTATTAACAGGTAATAATAACTGACTGGAAGCGCCGTGACTGTCTTCGTTTGCGGATTGTCGGCCGGGACCCCGACAGAGAGGGAGGGAGCGAGAGAGGGGGAGAAACTCCCCCACCCCACCCCCCACGGAGTTGCGGAGCTGTTTTAACGACGACATTTCACAAGCTACAGATGGGGAGCTGGATTTAGCCTGTCGTTGGGGGCTGAGATCTGTCACCGGGTGTGAAACTCAGCCGCCCACCCACTCACAACGGATTAGCTAAGCTTGGAGCGCGACAGTGGCGGAGAGAGAGAGAGAGAAAGAGAGAGAGGGGGGTGGGTGGGTGGGTTCGAAACACACACATCGGAGACTCGTATAGTCAGCGCTGGGGGGGGTGGTGGCGGTGGAGAGGGGCTCGAATTGTCGGAGACACTGTCCATCAGACGAGACGACTCACTGCCCCCCTCTCTCCCCGTCTGTGCCATTTCTCTCTCTCTCTCTCTCTGTGTCGTGGCTGACAATTCCCTCTCTCACACACACACACACACACACACCTGATCCTTGTAAGAATCTTAATAATAATCCTGGCATTCGATGCAGCCACTTCTCACGTGGTCGGGACGTCTCAAAGCGCTTCACGGAATATACTCTAAAGCCGACTGACCGTGTGTTTTGTGGGGCGAAATTTTCTATGTATGTGTGTGTGTGTGTCTCCCCCTCTCTCACACTCTCTGTCTCTTTCTGTCTCTCTCACACTCTGAGTGTGTGTGTGCGTGTCTCTCTCTCTCTCTCTCTCTCATACACTCACTTTGTCTCTCTCTCGCACTCTCTCTCTCTCTGTGTCTGTCTCCCCCTCTCACACACTCTCTGTGTCTCACACTCTTTCCGTCTCTGTGTGTGTGTCTCTCTCTCTCACACTCTCCGTCTCTCTCTCTCAGGAGGAATTGGAACATCTAAACCAGGCCAGTGAAGAGATCAACAAAGTGGAACTCCACCTTGACGTGAGTACTGTGTCTGTAACCCTGACCTGGGAGTGTGGACACACAGTGTAGAGGGAACATTACTCTGTCTCTAACCCTGACCTGGGAGTGTGGACGGACGCACAGTGTAGAGAGAGCTTTACTGTGTCTCTAACCCTGACCTGGGAGTGTGGACACACAGTGTAGACAGAGCTTTACTGTGTCTGTAACCCTGACCTGGGAGTGTGGACACACAGTGTAGAGGGAACATTACTCTGTCTCTAACCCTGACCTGGGAGTGTGGACGGACGCACAGTGTAGAGAGAGCTTTACTGTGTCTCTAACCCTGACCTGGGAGTGTGGACACACAGTGTAGAGGGAAGCTTTACTGTGTCTCTAACCCTGACCTGGGAGTGTGGACACACAGTGTAGAGGGAACTTTACTCTGTCTCTAACCCTGACCTGGGAGTGTGGACACACAGTGTAGAGGGAACATTACTCTGTCTCTAACCCTGACCTGGGAGTGTGGACGGACGCACAGTGTAGAGGGAACTTTACTCTGTCTCTAACCCTGACCTGGGAGTGTGGACGGACGCACAGTGCAGAGGGAGCGTCACTGTGTCTGTAACCCTGAGGAACTCTTTGTGACTCTTTCTCTCTCTCTCTCTCTCGCTGTAGGAAGCCCGGAACACATACCGGAAAATTCTGTCGGAGTCAGCGAAAAAGCTAAAAGCTCAGGGTTCACAGCTCGGCAGCTGCATAGAGAAAGCTCGTCCCTATTATGAGTCTCGACGGCTCGCCAAGGACGTGAGTCTGTGTGCGTCCCCGTGTGTGTGTGTGTGTGTGTGTGTGCGTCCCCGTGTGTGCGTGCATGTCTGTGTATGTGTGTGTCCCTGTGTGTGTATCTCTGCCTGTGTGTGTGTGTATCTATGTGTTTGTCTCTGTCTGTGGGAGAAGCGGTGGGAGCAGTGGATGTCCACTGACTGTTCTCTCTCTCCCCCTCTCCCCTTACCCCCCTTCTTTCTCACCCCCACCCATCCCCCCCACCCCCACCCCAGGCCCAGCAGGAGACGCAGCGAGTTGCCCTGAGGTACGAGCGAGCTGTCAGCATGCACAACGCTGCCCGGGAGATGGTGTATGTGGCGGAGCAGGGGCTGATGGCTGATCGTAACCGACTGGACCCCACCTGGCAGGAGATGCTGAACCACGCCACAGCCAAGGTGGGTCTCTGTCTCCTCTCACACGCGCACACGCGCGCAGTGAGGTGTAGTGACTGTGTGTGTGTGTGTGCGCGCGCGAGCGTGTCTGAGTATCTGTGTGTGTGTCAGTGGGTGTGCTGTACTCTCACCCCCCCCATGCCCCCCTCTTTCTCTCCCTCCCCCTCTCTCTTTCACCCCTCTCTCTCTCTCTCTCTCTCTCTCTCTCTCTCTCTGTCTCTCCCCTCTCCCTCTCTCTCTTGCTTTCTCTGCCCCCCACCCCACCGCACCCCCACCCCAGTCTCTCCATCTGGCTCATCTCTCTCTCTCTTACCCCCCACTCTTTCACCTCTCCCCCCACTCTCTTTCTCTCTCTATCTCACACCCCCACCCATTCTCTCTGTGTCTCCCCGTCTCTCTCTCACCCC